>NW_024704759.1:1749124-1874573 GCF_018977255.1 Callorhinchus milii
GGTGGTGGGAGAGTGTGTGTGGGGGGGGTGAGTGTGTGTGCGGGGGGTGAGTGTGTGTGCGGGGGGTGAGTGTGTTGCGGGGGGTGAGTGAGTGTGCGGGGGGGTGAGTGAGTGTGCGAGGGGGTGAGTGAGTGTGCGGGGGGGTGAGTGAGTGTGGCGGGGGGGTGAGTGTGTGTGTGGGGGTGAGTGTGTGTGGGGGGTGAGTGTGTGCGGGGGGGTGAGTGTGTGTGGGGGGGTGAGTGTGTGTGGGGTGTGAGTGTGTGCGGGGGGTGAGTGTGTGTGCGGGGGGGTGAGTGTGTGTGCGGGGGGGTGAGTGTGTGTGGGGGGTGAGTGTGTGTGGGGGTGAGTGTGTGCGGGGGGGTGAGTTTGTGTGCGGGGGTGAGTGTGTGTGCGGGGGGGTGTGTGTGGGGAGGTGAGTGTGTGTGTGCGGGGTGAGTGTGTGCGGGGGGGTGATTGTGTGCGGGGTGAGGTGTGTGTGCGGGGGGTGAGTGTGTGTGCGGGGGTGAGTGTGTGTGGGGGGGGTGAGTGTGTGTGCGGGGGGTGAGTGTGTGTGCGGGGGGTGAGTGTGTGTGGGGGGGGTGAGTGTGTGTGTGGGGGTTGAGTGTGTGCGGGGGTGAGTGTGTGTGCGGGGGGTGAGTGTGTGTGCGGGGGTGAGTGTGTGTGCGGGGGGGGTGAGTGTGTGTGCGGGGGGGTGAGTGTGTGTGCGGGGGGGTGAGTGTGTGTGCGGGGGGTGAGTGTATCTGGGGGGTGAGTGTGTGTGGGGGGTGAGTGTGTGGGGGGGGTGAGTGTGTGCGGGGGGGGTGAGTGTGTGTGGGGGGTGAGTGTGTGTGTGGGGGTGTGAGTATGTGCGGGGGGGTGAGTGTGTGTGCGGGGGGTGAGTGCGTGTGCGGGGGGTGAGTGTGTGTGCGGGGGGTGAGTGTGTGTGCGGGGGGGTGAGTGTGTGTGCGGGTGTGTGAGTGTGTGCGGGGGGGGTGAGTGTGTGTGCGGGGGGGTGAGTGTGTGTGCGGGGGGGTGAGTGTGTGTGGGAGGGTGAGTGTGTGTGTGCGGGGGGTGAGTGTGTGTGTGCGGGGGTGAGTGTGTGCGGGGGGTGAGTGGTGTGTGCGGTGAGTGTTGTGTGCGGGGGGTGAGTGTGTGTGCGGGGGGTGAGTGTGTGTGCGGGGGGGTGTGTGGGTGGTGTGTGCGGGGGTGAGTGTGTGCGGGGGTGGTGTGTGCGGGGGGGTGAGTGTGTGTGCGGTGGCGGGGTGAGTGTGTGTGCGGGGGTGAGTGTGTGCAACCTGCGGGGGAAAGATTCGGATCGATACAACGAGAGACATGTCAAGATTGAATTTTGTCTTTTTTTCCTCCCTCCCACCCTCTACAGTTTACAATTGACTTCTCCCAATTGGAGTTGGTTGATGGGGCAGTGTGTGTGTGTGTATGTGTGTGGTGGGGGAAGGAGCAGGTTTTTCCCCAAACCTGAAATACCTACACAAGAAATTGCCCAGGAGCTGGGATAACATTTCAGCCGGGCTACAAAAGTAACATCTGTCCGGGAGCCAGGAGTGGAGGGAATTTGGGAATTCAGTCATTCCGAGCCAAAAATCTATGGATGCCAACCTGCAACTCTCCAGGATGGTCCTCAATTCCCAAGTCATTGGCGAGTTCTGAGCGACGCCCGGATTTCCCCCCCTCCGCCTGTGTTCCTTCCTCAAAGTTTTTTGATTTAAAAAAAAGAGCAACGTGTGCATTACACCAAACTACACTCTCCGGCCCCGATCGTAAATAGTAACTCCATCAAACTCTTACCTGACTCGAAAGTCTTGTTGAAAAACTGATTGCCCAGCGCCTTGGGACATCCTCCCAACATAAAGGCCCTATACAAATGTAGTTTTGTTGTTGTTGTTGCAAGCCTGGGAGGTTTTACTGTATTCTGTGGGAGGGGAGGGCATTGTGAATACTTTCGACTGTTGTTAAATGCACTAACATTGGCACAAGTGTCTGAATGATGCTCTGCCTCTCCTTAAACCCACTGACCAACTCTGTGCCTTTTTAATAGCCTCCCATTTATTACCTCACCCTTCAGGACTGATTGTCTGACATCGTTTGTTGCTGATGCTTTCCCTCGCTCTCTCTCTTAACTCCATCCTAGAGTCCAACTCTCTCCAGGCCTCTAGTAACTTTGCCCCCCCAAAAAGGCCATGATCCACGTGGCAGCAAGGGTCTCGATCCTGGTTTGGGGGTGAGGGCGGGTGGGGGGGGCAGGAGAGAAGAAATGGTCAGGAGTGGGAATCTCAGGCTCATTTTCCCATTTCCTACCATTAGTAGCCTGAATTCTTCTTCCAATTCCTCACCAGTGTTCACAAATTGTGGAACGTAGACTCTGCAGTTGTTCAGATTGCAGCGGGCGTGGGGGGGCTAGGGGTGGGGGGCCCAAGAGCAGTTGATGCTCTTCACTAGAACGAGATGCAATTAAGCCCAGTACCTCCCTTCTCTACCCCAGCCCCCCTCCCTCCCTTCTCTTCCCCCCCACAAAATAGCTGTATAAATAGTTTTTTTTTGATAATTGTGTAAACACGCAAACACTACATTTGGATTTACATTGTGTGTGCTTACTGACTGTACATTTGTCACTTTTCAATAAAAGATTTGTACTTTATATTGCAGAGAATTCTCTGCCCAGTTATTGTGCTGTAATAATTATATTTGACACAGTGCCTTTCACATTGGCAGGTTGTCTCATAGCATTTATAAAGTGTAGTGACTGTCTATTTTGTAGGTAGAGGCCCTATAATATTTTTATCTAGATAACCAATAATTGAGCACTGACTATTGTGTGAGGTAGGGGGTGTAGCACAGTTTTGAGACATCCTCCTAACCTGAAAGGCACTATTTAAATGTATATTGCTGCTGTTCTTGCATTTATTTTATACATCACAGAAACATCTCAAAGTGCTTGTGCTGCTCCTCTATATTCCAGATGCAGTCTATGTTGCAAACTCTAGTCCTTGTCCCAAAGATAGATGTCTTTTACAGTGAATGAAAAGGGCAGGGATATATTTCCCCATAGCATCGTAGTTAGCATGCTCACCTCGCAGTGGTTACCACAAGGTCCCGGGTGGGGCAAAACCGTAGCCAAGTTTCCTTACTCCCCACACCTCTGTTTACCAGCGGTAAGAAAGAACCCAGTTGCTAGTCGATTGGCAGATCGCTCTCGGGGGTGGGGGCGGGAGGGGTAACAATCCCTCCTTCCAAAAAATATGGTCACTCAATCCACGACTGTGTGAGACACTGCTGTGCACAATTGGCTGCCATTTTTCACCCACAAATAATCAATCCACTTTACAATGTCTCAAAGACACGAGAAGGCGCTGTATCAAATGCAAGGATTATTATTATAAAATACTGCGGATGCTGGAAACCTGAAACAAAAGCAGAGTGGCTGGAAACACTCAGCAGGTCAGGTACATCCATGGAGAAAGGAAAATGGTCAATGTTTCGGGTCCACGACCCTTCTTTGGAACACCCGTTCTGACGAAGGGTCACGGACCTGAAACATGACCCGCTTTCCTTTCTCCGAGGATCATTATTATGTTTGGTATGAAAGCATTCCTACTTTCCTTCTCTTCACCCTTGACGCCTTATCTCTCCCCCCCACCCCACACACGCACAATTCTTTGGTTTTGTAAACAAAATTTCACTTTACTCCAGTGCTAGCCGCTACTTAATTAGTTTATCTCAGTGGCTTCTGCTTGTGGTTACATCCTACACTGGGGCCTTGGCCCTTCACCTTGACTTTCCATTAAAGCAACCACTTGTGAGGAATTTGGCAGAGGATGGTGTTGATTTACTGCCACCTCGTGGCACATCCTCTGCACCTCTGGAAGAAACAAGGCCAGTGGAGAAAGGGGTTTGGAATAAAGCTGGCATCTATCGTGCAAACTTAGGTTTCAATAAATGTCTCACATATCTCGCGCCCCCCCCACCCCCGCCCCCCTTACCATTATTTAACCAGGTTGCATAACTAAAATTACTATTTTAAATCTCATTGATTTTCAGATTTTTTTTTAGGAATCTTCATTCATTCAGGTTTAGTTTGCCGTCTTTTGGATAAGGTAAACCAAGGTGTCGTCTGTAACTGTTTCAGGTGGACAAAGATCCTACCACGTGATTGGAAACCAGAAGGGAGTCACTCCCACGGTCTTGGCCAACAATCCACCCATAAAATAGTCATTCACTTCAATGCTGTGCACAAAGTGGCTGCCAACAAACAGTCATACTTGGTGACGTTTCCTTTCACACATTACAAGCACTGCATCAAATGCAAGGATAATTATAATCATCAACTACTCTTAGATTGCAGTCAGTCCACCGAGACACTGCCTTGTGTGAAAGGCTCTATATATAACCACAAGTTGTAATTCTGCACGTACCGACTTGGGAGGCAGATGTTGCTCCGACAACGGGAATGGTTGGACAGAATAATTTATATTTAGTCAATTAGGAGGAAAGGGACACAGTTAATACATTCAAACATCAAAATGCAATTTGCTTTCTCTAATTTGCAGGGCTATGGGGAAAGAGCAGGGGAATGGGATTAATTGGATAGCTCTTTCACTGGCACGATAGACTGAATGGCCTCCTGAGCTGCAGGATTCGATGATCAAGGCAATGGATAGTTATTATCTATAGCTGAATGGGCAGAATGATCAGAGGGATTCAGGGAGTTCAATTCAAAACATCAGGAAAAAAATAAAAGTAAATTTGTAGCATAAGAGACATGAACACTTTGAAGTTTGAAAGCCTCTTGCCAAGAACCATCTCAACTCCAGGCCCACATAAAACAATACCTCCTCTGGCATGGCTACAGCCCTGAAGCAGGCAAGGTCACATTTACACAAGAATAAAGATTAGACTGAACTGGAATTCAACTTTGTACTGGGTAGCGGGGGTGGAAGATGGTATTTTTGGAGGTGAGGGAGAAACAAGGAAAAAAGGTGGGCTTGTTAAGCCATTACATAGCTTCTTCCAGCAGACATCAATGTACCCATGACGAGCAGGGATGATTTATGAAAACAAGCAAGGCTTCAGGGCATTACATCCAAATGATAGGCTTCGTCAGTGCTGTGGTTATGGAAACCTTCCCTGTACTCTTTTTAAACAAGGAAGCAACTGGAAAACATCCTGGAATCATTTCCGTCCTGCAGAGGCCCGTGAGCGCAGGAATTTGGCATATACCCAAAAAAGATATACAATCTCACGATCCTGTTCCATCACCACCACAGCTGGCAGGCTTGGGTGCACTAATGTGTACCCCAAATACACAATAAAAATCACCAACTTGACTGGTTGAGTGACAATTGAGTTCAGGAAAGAGGTTATATATGATGCAAGATCTTTTGCAGTTTCTTTTGCATTTATAATTAAAGTCCCCCTCACCTCCAAAAATACCATCTTCCACCCCCGCTATCCAGTACAAAGTCACTGTGACACCACTCACAGGGCTGCATGCATTCCTGCTCATTACAAACCTGGAGAAGTCCACGACAGGAGAATTTTTGGAGTACTATTGTGGACACAGGAAACGCTCTACCTCTTGGTTCATTTTCCGCATTTGGGGTTCTAATTTGAGGCATTGCAACAGGCAAATCTCTTCCAGCTTTATATCAAAGCTGGTCTGAGGAGCAACATGAAAATAACCTGGGGATAATAATAATAACGCTTGCATTTCAAATAGCGCCTTATCATGTCTTCTGACATCTCAAAGCGCTTCACAGAATATACCTTAAAGTGAATTGACTATTTTTTGTGGGCTAAACATGGCAGCCAATTGTGCACAGCAGCGTCCCACAAACAGTCGTGGATTGAGTGACCCAATTTTTTAAAAAAAGGAATTATTACCCCCAGAAGTGATCCACCAATCGACTAACATTCAGGTTCCTACTTACTGCTGGGTAAACATGTGGAGTAAGGCATGTGGAGTAAGGAGACTTGCCCAACATTTTGCCCTGCCAGGAATTGAACCCAGCTCTCTCGTGCAAGGCGAGCGCTCTCACCATTCAGCTGCAGGACTCCACTTGTTCTGATCCCTATCGCTCAGTTAAACTTGGCATTCTCTCCCCAACATTGTTAGGATCAGCCTTGTCAGGTAGATGTCCGTAACCTCAGGAGCACCACATGTTAGAGCTCTAATGCATCGCCACCATGTTCCATGTGGTTACTCAAAAAAGGTGAAAGGCATTCAATTTGCTGCATTCATAAACTTGACTTGATGTGCTAATCGCAGTGTCACAAACCAGTTCATTTGCCATGGAAATGCCCCCAAATTATATACATATAGAAAAAAAAAGTTGTTCTAAATTAACTTTTCTTTCCAAAAATAGTTATTAAACAACAAATTCACAGGAGCAGAAGGATGATTAGAAACTGGTGCTAGAGATTAGTTCAGCTTTACAACCCAGCTTTAACCTAGCTCAGTGCCAGCAGTTGTAATGTTCCAGTGGAGCATTGCCAAGCCAGTGTGCACATCTGCAATACTTTAGCAGCCAACATTAAATCTGCCGAACAGAAGAGTAAAACAACAAGGCTTTGGTTTGAAAGCCAACACTGACATGCAGGTGCTGTTCTTTTAAATGAAAAATCATCCGTACCATTACAGTACTAACGACTGTGCTGTTCCCTTTAATTTTCCAAACCACTCAATTCCCTCTAGACATCAAGCCACGTAGCACAGTACGAGCACATTCGGCCAGTTGTGTGATCTCAGCCACCCCTCGACCTGCTCTGGCTGAGGACAGAGATTGATACAGGTTCTGAAAATGGCAGGCACTTCTCGGAAGCACTTCATCCACTGCAGTTCAGAGAAAAAGATCTTCCTCAGCTTTTCTCTGTAATTTCAGACACACGCTGTTCCTGTTACCTTACCCCAGCAAAATTATGGGCATTATGGTTTTCAGATGAGCTCATTTTGGACTCATCTTAATTTTCAGAATGTAGTAAATAACTAATATTCCAAAGCACACTCCTAATAACTGAGTGATATTCACTGTTCCTTTTGGTGCTGTGAAAAGTTTACCTTGTGACTCAAGCAGTCGAGATGGGCCCAATATTTCAGAGTTTTACGGCTGTTTGTGGGGCACTGCTGTGTGCAAACTGGCTGCCGTGTTTTACGCACAGACAAACCACATTAGAGTTCATCCTGTGAAGCGTTTGAGATGTTGCGATTAAATAAGATGATGTATGAAATGCAAATATTATTATTCTCATTATAATCAAATGCAATGATGTCACCATGAGCAGAAGAGGTGAGAATGAGAGCAAATAAAACTCAAAGTGCTCTGCTTTTTCCTCTTCCCTAAAGTTTCCCTTTAATATTTATTGAGAAAAATAATCTGGGTCGCAAAATGTTTTGTCACAAAACTGCCCAGTGCGTTGCTGCCGCTGATTTGATTTTTCTGCATTGGGTGCCAGGTAGCAGAATACGTGGCAATTAGTCCATTCAGCAAATTCCTGCGGCACTTAAAACATATTTCATGTACACAAATAGTCCCATCCATTTAAAAAGGAGAGTGTGCGCCTGTTAGCTTAGGAGGCAGTACCTGACAGTATATAGACAATAAGTTTATGCTCTTAACATTTAAGAACATTCAAGACAAATATTTTGGTTGCAGAACTTAAGTTGGTAAAAACATAAAGTCAGTATTGCACTGACCGTTGGCTTGTGTTCATTTCCAAGAAATGGGAATATCTAAGTAAACACAGCAGATCCCAGAGCCCTCGAAAGGACTTCATCCAACCATCAGAGAAGATAAATTAAGAACAGTATTTTAAGGGGGAGGTAAGTGCTGGTGGTATGCTGGTACCAAACTTGTAAAGTTTGCCTTCAGTCTGTAGGAAGTACCCAATGAACAGTTCTGCTTTCACAATGTCAGAAGCCATCATCAATGGGACCAGTGCAGGAAATCTAAAAAAAAAAATTCCTTTGTCCAACACTTTTGAAGAGCTTCCTTATTCAGGGGGTGGGATTGTTCCCCCTCTGGAAAGTTCAATAAAGTCATGAATTTAATCATGTAATGCTGAACAGGAGGCAGGAGAAATGTCCATCTCAAGATGAAGAAATGCAAAACGGCCATTCAATAAGTCTAGTCACCAGCTTCAAGCACAAACGGCTTCATACCTACAACACAAACAAGACACCTGGATTTCAGACAGACTGCAGTGAAATTACCAGTGATTAACTGCACACATCAGATAATAATCCCTCAAAAAAATAATAAATTGGTCATTTCAATCCATGACTGTTTGTGGGACACTGCTGTGCACAATTCGCTGCTGCATTTCGCCCACAAATATACAGTCAATTCACTTTATAGTTTATTCTGTGAAACGCTTGAGACGTCTAGAAGACGTGAAAAGCGCTATATCAAATGCAAGGATTATTATATTAACCGAACAGCTAAATGATCTTAAATTCATAGTGTTTTTAGCAATTGCACCACTAATACAATTTCTCCATTATAAATGACACATCACCAAATGCTTTACGCATTTAATGCCAACAGGGATCAGTCTCCCCTTGCCCCACCACTTGTATAATTTGTGGTTGGTCTTAAACAGAAAACGCTTCACAAAGGAATAAAAAGCAAAATTTCAGAGGGAGACAACAGAAAACGCAAAAGGAACTCTGCTGCACAGTCCTTATGCTGTTTCAGTAAAGCCAGCTCTGGTAATGCATAGTCACTGTCTTGACTGCTGGAATTACCTTGAGGAAATAGTTCACTAGGAATGTGACTTCACAACCTAGTCACTTTGTTGTCTGCTGATCTGCTAATGCTATTGATCCTGGCTCTTTAACAACATTGATATGTTGAACAGTGTTCTACAGGGCTCTCCTCACACAGCTATTTAGTGACAGATATAAAAGGGGTTCCCCATTCCCAAATCGCTATCCTGTTGGTAATAAATGAAGCCAGAGGAGATTAGTGAGGGATCAGAGAGAGAAAAAAAAACAATCACCTTGTCTCATCCAGGTTCTCTTCCTCCTCCACCACACTTCCCTCGTGCTCCAGCTCCATGTCCAGCTCGTTCCCAAGCCCAGAATCACCAGGCACCACAAAGGCACTAAAATACACATTGTGCATCAGATCATTTGGAAATATGCCACCTGGTTTACAGTTTTTAATCAGAGACAGACATGAAGATTAAAACATTAAAGAGAGAACATGCTGGCTGTTTAACGCTATTGCAGTCTCAAACACTCCATATCTTCAATTGTCAATTGTTAAATGGGGCAGAACAATTTTCTGAATTGCAAAAATATTGATGTTTTGCTCGGCACACAATTGACACTCATGGATTATAGATCACATTCAGCCAAGCTAGTAATTCCTCATCAATTAAGAATAATGCTTCATTACACCATGGATCCCAATGATCATTACATGATGCTGGCGATAATTGCAAATGAGTGGTGTTCTGCATAAACTTGCTCAGCAAAACACAAAAGTGACCAGTAATATAAAAGAACGGGATTTGGTGGCACAGGGAGATAGAATGCTTTTGGATCCATGTTCAAATCCTGTCCTGATGGAATCGAATATCCTCTATAAACTGGAAACCATTTGATTTTTAACATTTTACTGATGCAGAAACGCCTAATACAACACTCAGTCAACCGACTCCAAATGTTCTCACCTGACTGAGCGACAAGTGAAGAAAACAATTCTCTTCAGTCTCTGATTATAAAAGAAGTAGTTGAACGACCACAAGTTACCTTCTTCTCCATAGGGATCAGAGTCTAGATCTGGGTTATAGCTGTAACAAGAGACAAGTCTCAAACATCAAATAACATCAAGGCCAATCTTGTTCTCACCCAATATCTATTTGCATGTTTCCAGGAAGGACATTAGATAGCAGAAGACGTAACCCATTCTCTCGAATCCAAAGGACAATTATCACATCACATTTTTGCCCAGGATGCTGTTTACCTGAAAATTTCACATTCTGAAAGACAGATCTCATCATCAATGGCCTGCCACAGTTCAGGCTTGAGCTGGTTAAACTGCTCCCCTGCAGCTGAAGACAGGCTCCCATTTACTGCATTTGCAACCTGGAAACACAGCCAAAAAGCAAGTAAAATACTGGAAATAAATTGGTCCTCATTTAAAATTGAAAACACACATTGTATGGACTACATTTTTTTTGCTTCCCCTGAAAGCTAATCCTAAATCAAACTCATGCTGGGCTACACATCTTCAGCATTCTGCTAACTTGCTCATAGTGTGAACCCTAGCAAAGAGCACCAATCTGCTATTTGCCATAGAGGGCATTAGAACCAAGTCTGATCTGATCACCAAGTAGCTGCATATTAATAAACAAATGTAAGTTATTAGCATTGTCTAAAACAAGATTACCTGCAAGATTCATTTAAATCATGCCTAGTTAAACTGCATTTACATTGCTGCATTTGTCTACAAATACCACGATCACTACAATTTACAGTAAATCCTGTAAAGTGTTTTGAGGCATTCTCCAGATGTGGAATGCAAAGATTGTTTTTTTTATTTCTTCGGGTTTAGCTAAACATAATTTATCAAGTACAACCGGTGGCTCACGCAAACACCAAATTACAGCTGTATTAAAGCCAAAACATGAATGTTAGAAATTATTTTAAATGAAACAGGATTTTCTTATTCTCCACCCCATCCACTTACCCAGTTGAGGCTGGGTTCTTTGCTGAAGTCATGGCTCTTTGCTTTGCTGAAATCATAGTCTGGACGGAAAGATGCATTGAGTGTGGCGATCAGGTAGAATAAGGTTTTGCGGCTACAATTATCGCTCAGTGGACTCTCACTGTCATCGCCACTTTGACTCCGACTTAGCCTGCAAGTAAAGAGGAAGAAAGAATCATAGATGGATGGGTTAATTTGTTAATTCACTAATACATCAAAAGTAAAGATTATTATAATTCAAGTGACAAGTTGTTGTGTAATGTTCTATTAATCTATAAAAGCACTCACTGAAAAATAAATAGAAAATCTAGGCAATTTTTCAAATGATTTACCAAACCAAAGCATACCTGTTGGGGCTGATGCCTGTAGTCTGGGGTGGGGAAAGAGCCTCAAGAATGTGTGGTCGGCCCTCCTGACAGAACTGCTTAAACATTTGTTTGTCTTCACCAGCCATTTTGCAGGAGTAACTCTCAATCCTGAAAATTCAACACAGAAAAGTGTTTGGATATGCTGTTCTCTCTCTTGCCCCCACCCTGCACCCAAAATCAGGCAGGGCATGGAAGGCCAGTGGCTTGGTTTCAGACCAACTCCATGCTGCAACACTCAGTGACCCCTCTTTTACTATCCACCTCCACTCAGGAGTTCCGTCCTGTGAGATGGACATCATAGACATGCAAGACATGGTGAGCAGAATCCCATATCCAACTGCTCCTATACAAACAATCCCATTCCCAGGAAGCTTGATAATACCTCAAAAAAATCATAATAATTTGGTCACTCAATCCACGACTGCCTGTGAGACACTGCTGTGCGCAATTGGCTGCGACATTTTGCCCACAAATATACAGTCAATTCACCGTACAATATATTCTGTGAAGAGCATCTTGAAGACATGATAAGGCACTATATCAAATGCAAAGATTATTATTATTATTAACTAAACTGGATGGAAGAAAAAAGATTCCAAGAGCCCTGATCCATCCTAAATGTTTAGAGGTTAAGCAAAAGCCAGGCCAAAAGTTAAACTGGATAACAAAACATATGGTACAGAAACATATAATCGTTATGTTAGAAAACAGCGCTATTGAGTACTATAAAAAAAATCCCTAGGGCATATTTTTCAAATTATATTAATGCATTTCTACAATGTTAATCCCATGTTGTCCACACTAAGTAACAACATTGAAGCATTTTCTGAACACAGACTGAGGAACATGGACTGCGCAGATTTTCAGCCATTGCTCGCTTTCTGTCAAACTTTACATTAGTGTGTTACGATCGCCCCTTTGTTTTCTATGCCTGCCTGTTGTTTAAAATACGTTCTGTAAAGTTTGTGTTCGCTAAAAGCATTAGCCAGCGTAAGTGCGGTTAGTAATTACCGATTGCGCATGGGGAAACTCTGAAAGTCCCGAAGTTCGGTGGAACTGACAGATTATAAATATATTGAGTAAGCCTTTAAATACATTTTTTATGTATTTAAGGTTTTTATACCTGTTACCACCAGGTCTTCAAAGGCAACGGTTGGAACAATTTAGCATTCTAATAAGCAAATGAAGGATTGGAAGTGTCCTGGTCCCTTGTTGGGCAACTGAGGGGAGGATCTGATTGGACTATGAAAAAGGCACCAATTATATCAAGTAATTGGCACAATACAATTATCATTGGGGTAATTGCCCTAATTTGGGGAAGGGCTCAACGCCCATAAAAGAACAAGCGTCATATACTTGGATCGCTTTTTTGTACCTAACAGCAACAAAAGATACTTGCTCTGGCTATTTGTGTTTCACCCACAAAATATACAGTCAATTCACTTTACAATATACAACAACAACGTTACATTTATAGAGCACCTTTCACGTCGGGAGGACGTCCCAAGGAGCTGTACAGTCAGGTGTTGGGGCCGGAGCACGGGGGAGGGAGGGAAGGCAGAGAGGTGGGAGGGAGACCAAAGGCACGGTCGAAGAGAACGGTCTTGAGGCCGGCCTTGAAGGAGGCGAGGGAGGAAGCGAGGCGAAGGGACCGTGGGATGGAGTTCCAGAGTGTGGGGGCAAAGAGGCTGAAAGCCCGGCCACCGATGGTAGGGCGGGAGACATGGAGCAGCCGGAGCCCGCTGAACGGAGGAGCGGGCAGGTTGGTAGGGAGTCAGCAGATCAGAGAGGTAGGAGGGGGCAAGGCCATCAATGGCCTTAAAGGTGAGGGGGCAGAGAGGCTGAACACACTCTGTGAAGCGCTTTGAGACGTTTTCACGCCTCAGTGTTTTCACGTCCCAAAAATGTGACGAGCTTATTGAGTCCATTCGCTCGAGAGCCAATGCTGGGAACTAACAGAGCTCCCATAAGGCGGTGATCAACAAAGATCCAACTCCCAAGTCGGGTCTTGGAAAATTTGAAGCTGGGAAGTTCTGACTTACCACTGAGTTCAAACACTTTGAGACACTGCCCCACATGAAGGGCGTTATATTGTTTCGCTGGTGTCGAGCTGAACCGGTATTGAATGTCAGAGACAGGTCCTTCAAAGTTACCGCACCACTCGGGTTAGCCAGAGCAGGGCAGGAGGATACAGACCGGTTGGAGGGACAGCAGTTGACGGTTCCAAATGCCAAACCACAGGGAAACCATAGGAGGGTCTGACAACCAGTTCCCCCACTTCCCCCCAACACAGAGAATGGGACACACTGGCTTTTGAGTTCCTGATACAATAAACTCATTCACTATACGGCAGAGCGCGCACTCAGCACCTTACACAGTATTTATCCATCTTAATGATTGCACTATATTATCAGCTCATCAGTCCCACACACTCCCCCCCACCCTCGGGGGTCTGTCTGTCTGTCTGTCTCTCTCCCCACCCCCCCTGGGGGCCTACCTGTCATTCTCCCCACCCCCGGGGGTCTGTCTCTCTCTCTCTCTCCCCACCCCCGGGGGTCTGTCTCCCCCCACCCCCGGGGGTCTGTCTCCCCCCACCCCCGGGGGTCTGTCTCCCCCCACCCCCGGGGGTCTGTCTCTCTCTCTCTCTCCCCACCCCCGGGGGTCTGTCTCCCCCCACCCCCGGGGGTCTGTCTCCCCCCACCCCCCGGGGGTCTCTCTCCCCCCACCCCCCGGGGGTCTGTCTGTCTCCCCCCCCCCGGGGGTCTGTCTCCCCCCCCCCCCCCGGGGGTCTCTCTCCCCCCACCCCCCGGGGGTCTCTCTCCCCCCACCCCCCGGGGGTCTCTCTCCCCCCACCCCCGGGGGTCTCTCTCCCCCCCCCCCGGGGTCTCTCTCCCCCCCCGGGTCTGTCTGTCTCCTACCTGCCGATGATGGCGCAGTCCCCGGTCTCCATGGTGAGCCGGGAGTTAATGGCCTCGAAGCTGGAGTTGAGGAGCAGCTTCATGGCGGCGGCGGTTCTTGTTGTCGACTGAGATTTAAATTGAAGACAAACAGCCGCGGCCTCGCGCCGCTTCCGGTAACGGTCGGTTCTCGCTCGAGCCGTGAGCGGGGGCGGGGCAGTGGGGGAGTAGATCAGTGCGCATGCGCGGGACTCTCAGACCGGCCCCGCCCTCCGGAATTCACCCTCACTGCGCTTGCGCGGGGCCGGACTGAGAGTCTTTCTTTGGTTTGCACTGCGCCTGCGCCCCAGCCCCTTGTTGGCAATATGAATCATAACAATAACAATAATAAGAATGATAATAATAATAATAGAACAAGAAAAATCCTCACATCTGATACAGCACCTCATCACGTCTTCGAGACACCTCAAAGCGCTTCACAGGACGCACTGCAAAGTGAAGTGACTGTGTGTTTTGTGGCCGAAGCGACATGTTTAGTTGTCGGGTCTCTTTGGGGGCGACAATCATCACCTCATCATCATCATCATCATCATCGTCCTTGCATTTGGCACCGCGTCGTCGAGACGTCTCGAAGCCCTTCACGGAATATACACGGTGTTAGCTGGTTAGACTCCAGCAGTTACTTACCCCCAATGTATACTGAGTCCCGTCTAACCCCCCCCCCCCCCCCCCACCAAGCCTTGGCTCTCGCCGACCTGCACCTAATACTTTCTGGAATTAGGTAAACAGGATGTGTCCCTCCAGGGAGAGAGTGTGCGAGTGTGCAGTCCATTCCAACAATCTTATCTGGAATTTCCATGTGTAGGTGGGATGGATGGAAAGTTTGGTTGGGATACTCTTAAGCACGGTGATGGGTTTCCGGGTGTGTCAGACACCCGGCTGACCCCAAGAAACTGTAAAGTGGTTTGACTGTATTTTGTGGGTGAAACGCGGCAGCCAATTGCGCACAGCAGTGTCCCAATTGTGGATTGAGCGACTGATTTTATTTGGGGGGGAATTATTGGCCAGGTAAAAATGTCTCAAAGTGCTTCATTGAATTTCATTGTAAAGCCTGGCTATACAAATAATTTACATTATAGTAATAATAATCAAATATCGTAAATTGTATTGTATCTGCAACCTGATAATCATTTTTTAAGTAATATAAATGGGTAATAATGAGCTTTCTGTAAACTAACATCTTCCCCTCCATTAGCCTGGGGCCAATTATAGTTCCCCAAACCCCCCCCCCACCACCCCTTCTGCCCCGACTGATGTCAACTGACTCAGGATGCACCAAAGACAAAACCTGGGTTATTCTTTGTCCGTATGTTTCAGTCCTTCATTGTTATCTCCATCTATCTTGTAGCTTAGTGGTAGAGCTCTTGCCTCACAAGCACGAAAACTTGGGTTTGATTCCCGTAGGGCGAAAGGTTAGACAAGTTTCCTTACTCGAATGGCAGATCAATTTTCCGGGGGTAATAATCCCTTAAAACATTTTTTTAAAACAATAAGAATAATTTGGTCACTCAATCCACAACTGCTGAGCGCCCACAAAATAAACAGTCACTATACTTTACAGTATATTTTGTGAAGCGCTTTGAGACGGCTTGAAGACGTGACAAGGTCCTATATCAATTGCAAGGATTATTAATAAGGATTAATATTATTCTTGCTCCGTTATTCTCAATCAGGCATTTCCGCAACCTACTAACATTGGGCCTTGTATAATCTTTACTTCCTGGTACAATCAGACTTTCACTTTTTCTTTCCAGTTTTGGATTACTAGGTTTCATGTAAATAGTCCTCCCTACCTCCTGGATGTTAGTAGACCTCTGCCCTTTCAGTGTGTTTTGAAGTGAAATTTCCCCTAGGTAAGGCAATAATATTCAGTTAAATCATAGAAATGTATAGCACAGAATCTTGTGTTTGTGAGATTTGTTGGGGGGGGGTGGGAGGGAGGGAAGCGAGATAGACTTGCATGAAGTGAAACTGATTTGTAGACGTTAGATAGAAATTCCACCTTGTTCAATGTAACTTCAGAGGAGTCCAGAATTTGGAAAATTCTTAAATACAGCCTTAATTTTGAAGCCAATTTTAAGAACCACAGTGCCACACAACTTGCATTGATACAGCGCCTTTCACGTTGCAAGGACGTCTCAAAACGCTTAACGATGCTGGATTGGTGTCCAAAACAAGCTGTTGGAGGGTAGGGAAGATGACCAAAAGGGTGGTCAATGAGATACGTTTTGAGTCGTGTCATGAACGAGGGAGGAGCGAGTCAAAGAGTGGAGAAGAATAGCTGAAAGCCCATCTGTCGATGGTGAGACGAATGGAAGTGAGGGGGCTGGGTGTGGAGACATGAAGCAGGCTGAGTGAAGGGGTCCGCCGAGTCGTTAGGGACTGAGGAGGTCACAGAGGTAGAGTAGGGTGAGACTGTAGAGGATGAGGATGATAGGCTCATGGAGTTTGTGCGGGAGAGGACATTGGGTGCAGAGCTGCGGAGAGAAGGGCTGAGGAGTCTGGTGAGGAGAGGAGTGGATATGATAAAGCCGTTTGATGAGGGACTCGGCGGCCCGAGAGGAGAGGGAGTAGCAGGCGTGGGTAATGTTTCAGGGCGAGGGAAAGCTGAGCGGGGTCAGAACATGGAATTGGGGTTTGAAAGATAGTTGGGGATCAAACATGACACTGAGTGTTCAAATTGGCTCTGTGAGGTGAGTAGGTTATTGGTGTCAGCGCCAGCATTAAGAAGACGTTGTTGAGACCCTTCTAGTCTGCTCAGCATTCAGCTGAAGACATTTTGTCATCGTCATTTGAGGTTTGCGGGATGGGGCTGCAGTAAAGGGAGCAGTTTCAGGAAGTAATGTTGTAGATTGCGTTGGAGTGAGATAAAGTTGGCTCACAACGAATGAGCCCTTCATTGGCAAGGATGTGTCCACGTAAACCTACCGGGGAGTGAGTGTGTTGAGCTAGCAAGTGGAGATCAAGCAGTGAGCTGACTGATTCAAGCCCTTTCTTTGCTCAGTTTCCCACAAGTTTCTGAATGCACTTTAACACTCCCAGGTCCAACACAGAACACACTTAGCTGTGTGTCATGTTTCTTCTCCAGTGTATCAAAACAGCCCCAGGTTGCTGTGGGTTTTATTCCACTCTATGCAATTGCAGAAGAGTTCAGAATTTTGCAAATTCTTAAATACAGCATTAATTGTGAAGCCAACTATTGCCACACAATTTGCATTTATACAGTGCCTTTCAGGACTTCTCAAAGCGCACTGAAGAGCTCCAAGACGCTGCCCCGCATGAAGGGAGCTATATAAATGCAAGTTGTTGTCGTTCACGGTTTTCTGTTTTTCTTCCAGAGATCTGCTTGATTGATGTCAAAAGATGGCAGAGTCTGGCCCTGCAAAGGAAAAGTCCTGTGTACGGGAGGACCTGATAAAAGCAGGTCAGACTTTCTAATTCCACCCTGTTCATTTGTGGTGTCCCAGCAAGTGGCACTACGAATAAATTGGAGAAGGGGGAAAATCACTGGATGTGTTAATTATACTTTCTCTTTTTTGCCCAAGTTCTGGCCTGAATCCATTTCCAAATCTCTCTGCTCTGGATGAACATCCCAGCCTTTGCCTGCTCCCACAACTTATTAGCTTTGGTCCCTCTCTCACTCTCTGCCTTCAAATCCCTCGGAAAAAATATCTTTGGCCAGTACTCAGCATGTTTCCCTCGCCTTTCCTGGCTATTTTTCCCCATTCGCCCACAAAAAATGCAGTCAGTCCACTTTACAGAATATTCTGTGAAGCACCTTGAGACTTCAACGCCGTGATGTGTTGCTATATCATATGCAAAGGTTATTATTATTATCTTAATGTTATTATTTTGTGTCTGTTCTTGCAGCAGAGGCAGCTGCTCTGAAGCTGAGCAAAGCGATCGAACTTGGAGACAGAGAGACAGCAGCTCGCTGCACTGAGATCCTGGTTGAGCAATGTGCCCTGGTCAGTGTAAAGCTAAAGAAAGAGGTTTACCCTAAAACAGAAATCCGGTAAGATCTGGGAACCTTATGGTGGATTTCCTTTGCATCTGGATACAGAATTGAGTGTTTGTGTCTCCGTCTCTTGCTAATTTTTCATGTTATTTCTATTGAAACTGATACCTGCTGGCATCACAAATCATCAAAAAAAATGATAAGTTGGTCACTCAATCCCTGCCTGTTTGTGGGACACCGCTGTGCACAATTGGCTGCTGAGTTTCACCCACAAACATACAGTCAATTCACTTTACACTATATTCTGTGAAGCGCTTTGAGACGTCTAGAAGATGCAAAAAGCACTATATCACATGCAAGAATTATTATTAATATATCTGATTACTTGCCTCTTGTTCCTCTCAATTCCCAGGAATCTGTTGTGAGTGCTTATCATCTTTATCGTTGAAATCAAAGCGGAATCTCACACTCTCCTGCTCCGTCTTTGCCAAGACCTCAAAGGTGTAAAGCTCTTCACCTCCCCCTAATCTTCCCTTCCAATCTCCAAGGTCTTCAAAATCCGAGCTTAGAGTCTTCACTGTTCTTTGATCCAATGCTTGCCCCCAATTCTTTTCAACCCGGGGTCCTCAAATTTAAAAACCAGGCTGTACCCTGCCCCTAAAGGGTTAATGAACCAAAGCGTTTACATCCAGAACAAGTGTAACCCACTACCACTGTTTCTGTTCCTGTTCTAGTTTGCGAGTCGGAGTGGAAGATTCCCAAGTCCGCAACATTCCCATCACTATTAATGTGCTCCCCTACATGACCATCGCATCCCTGAAGGATAAGGTAAACCAGGGTTTAAATCGAGTTTAAAATTCTTGCCCTCACAATCACTACACTCAACAGTGATTGTCTGCAACAGTTCAAAGTGATAAAAGGAAGATCTGTTCTACTTCTTTCTGACTTTCCTTTTAACAATAGAAAAAACTGACCGGTCCTGTAGTTTAGTGATTAGAGCGCTTGCCTTGCAAGCGAAAGGCTCCGGGTTCAATTCCTGGGCAGGGCGCAACCTTAGGCAAGTTTCCTTACCCCACACGCCTCTGTTTATCTAGCAGTAAGTAGGAACCTGGTTGCTAGATGATTGGCAGATCGCTTTCTGGGGGTAATATTCGCTCAAACAATGTGATCCCTTAATCAACGACTGTTTGTGGGACACTCCTGTGCGCAATTGGCTGCTGCATTTCATCCATAAAATATACAATCAGTTCACAGTTACAGTATTTCGTGTGAAGCGCTTTGAGATGTCTCAACGACGTGATAAGGCTCTGTATCAAATGCTCAAAGGATTATTACTATTATTATTATAACCTACTATCGTAACTCTTTCACCTGTAAAGGTGTACAGAGATTATGGATTCCATACCAAAGTGCAGAAGTGGATCATTGGCCAGCGCCTGGCAAAAGACCAGGAGACGCTGTACTCTCACAACATTAAGAGAGACGGGGACATGGCCTTTCTCTACCTGCTCTCAGCCAAGCAGGCCAACCTCACTCGCAGGCAACACGAAGAAGACCAGAGACTGCTTCAGCCAGGCGCCTTGTCCACAGACGGGAGTGAGTAGTTTGGGTTAAAATCCTCCCCCCCACTCCTGGCACAATAACCTCTCGTGATGCTCGCTGTGTCGGATCCTGTGAAAGAGCGCCATTAAAATGCAGGTTCTCTTTTTCTTGATTCGAGATGAGGACAGTGTGGAGGCGACGCAAACTGAAGAGGTTCTTCCCGGGCTGGAGGCGCGTGGTACGCAGAACCCCGAAGTAAACAAAAGATACCCGACACAAGAACAGCCAGCAGCCCAGCCAGCACTGCCGGTAATGTGGATTCTAACCCAGTGTGTGTGTAGGCAGGAGAATGGGACTGTCCTGTAACATAGTGGTTAATGCGCTCGGACAATCGACTAACAACTGGATTCAATTTCCAGTTAAGTTTCCCTACTCCACATACTTCTGTTTACCTAGCAGCAAGTAGGAACCCAGTTGTTAGTCAATTGGCAGATCACTTTCCGGGGGTAATAATTCCTACAAAAAAGAATAATGTGGTCACTCAATCCATGACTGTTTGTTGGACACCACTGTGCACAATTCACCCACAAAATACACAGTCACTCCGCTTTGCAATATATCCTGTGAAGCTCTTTGAGACATCTCAACGATCTGATAAGACCCATCAAATGCTAGTATTATTATTTGTGGGATGCTGTTGTGCGCAATTGGCTGCCATGTTTCGCCCACAAAATACACAGTCAATTCACTTTTCAATGTATTCTGTGAAGCACTTTGAGCCGTCTCAAATGCAAGTATTATTATTACAGTTGTTTCAGAGAGCCAACACAGGCAAGATCGGCTAAATGACCTTCTTTGTGCTGTAAACATCTGTGGTAGTACTGTACTGTCCTTGCCTTGGTTAAGCCTGGTAATCACATCTGATTTTAAACGATGCTTCTTCCTTTCCATAACTGGTAGGTTGGATGGGTGTGTGTGAAGTGTACGTACATGAATAAACCGACTCGTCCTGGCTGTGAAATGTGCAGCGAGGCAAAGCCAGACAACTATAAGATCCCTGACATTTACCAACCTGATGAGGAGGAAGTACAGAGGATAAAGGATGCAGAGGACAGTTTGAAGCATTATAAAGAGGCAAGTCTAAAGTCCTTTCTGTGCATCTGTTAGAGTCATAGCTAAACCAGACAATTCTGTTTTATTCCACATATGTACATCACCTGCATATGGAAATTTTTATGTGCCTGGAGTAGAGTGCACAGTCCCTCCCTAGAGGTCTGCACCCTGCTTACCTAAATCCAAAAAATATTAGGTGGCCGTTAGCAAGAGCCAAGGCTTGGGGACCCAGAGTGTGTATTGGGGTAATTGCTGGAGTTTAACCAGTTAAAAGCACCTAGCTTGCCATTGCTAGCAGTCTGACAAGCTTGCTGCTGCTTGTCCAGCTAGGACTACCTTCCTGTTAGGCTTCTTGTGTAACAGATGCGAGTGGAGAACACCTGCTTCAACTGAGCCAGGCTGGGCTGTGCTGCATCAGCAGTGACCTGTACTACTGCAAATCCACCTGGCTCAGGAACCAGACCATTGAGACCGCCAGAGAGGGTGGCTCGATTCCAATGCTCATTCCATTGCCAAGTACATCACCTTGGAGGCAGTTCAGCTCCAAGGAGACCCAGCTTACCTCTCCACACACCCCACCCTCCACATCCTGAAAAGGAGAGGATGGTCACTAATTGGTTTTCCCAATAAATAGTTTGTTGAACAAGAGCGGAAGCAAAATTACCAGCAGCTGCTGCAGACTGATGACCTGAACCTGATCTCAACTGGGGAAGATTTTGATTGTCCAGTCTGCTTCATGACCCTGGCTTCTGGAGAGGGCGTTACTCTTCGGGAGTGTTTGCACTCCTTCTGCAAGTAAGTGATTAGCTCCTGGCTTTTGTTTGTGTGAGAGAGAGGGCAACACAACCTGGCTCAGTTGTTAGTTCTGTACTCTCGGCTCTGGGTTAGAATATTGTGGGTTCAAACCCTGACTTTGGGACTTGGTGGATAGAAGGTCTACCCACCTCATGTACAACAAACAACATTTATGTATCACCTTCCACGCTGGACAGTCAGGGATTTGGACCTGAACTGGGATCAGGAGAGGTGAAGGGCATGGATGGTTGGGGTGGGAGGGTGATCGAAGATGCGATCGAAGAGGAGTCTTGAGACGGGTCTTGAAGGGGGGCAAAGGAGGCTTAACTAGTCACTACACCAGTTGGGATATCAGTGCCTCTGGGGCCACATGTGAAAATTTATTGCACTCACTATCCCCATGCCGTTCCTGACCAAAGGGTAATATTACAACCGCTCAAAATTCAAACAGAAATTCGATTTATACAATCTTATAAGGTCAGAACAAGAACTTTTTAAAAATAGAATGAAAGGAATGTTAAACGATGGATTGCCGTTTCCAGGGAATGTCTTAAGGGGACGATCCTGAACAGCGGGGATGCTGATGTGACCTGCCCATTCATGGATGATCAGTACTCTTGTGACAAAAAAATACTGGAACGAGAGATCAAATCTGTAAGTTGGGTTAATCTCCAGTACACTTGGCACATAAGGAATATACAGTGAGAACTCATGTGCTTCTCATACAGCAACAACACATTATTGTCACAGGGCCTATCATGTGTGTGTGTGTGTATATATATATATATATAAGATATAAACAGAGCAGTTCATCTGAGAACAGCATTACACCCGACAGTGCTGTCGAGACACTCACGGACTGCGCAATTTGCCATTGGGTTCTTACCAATTTAAGTGCTCTGTTTGGTTTCTACTTTCACTTCCGATCCATATTCCATTTTCCTTTCTCTTCAGTCCCACATCAACTTAATGTAAGAATATAAAAGCGCATGACAGGAGAAAGAAAGAGCCCATAGGAAAGAGTTTGCTAGATTAGGTGAGCCAGCACCATTTTACGCAAGCTGAGGGGTGTGTTGTAACTTGTAAGACTTCCAATAAGCCGTCCAATTATTCCTCGCTCTTTCCCTGCACCGCTCGCAGCTCCTGACGGATGAGGAGTACCGGGGATATTTGGACAAAAGTTTAGCGATTGCAGAGAATCGCAGTGAAAACAGTTATCACTGTCAAACCGTTGACTGCCGGGGCTGGTGCATCTATGAGGACGACGTGAACGAGTTCCAGTGCCCGCTGTGCAAGAAGAAGAACTGTTTGCTGTGTAAAGTAAGTGTCACTTCAGTAAGTAACTCGTTAAGACAGCAGTGCAGGGCACACACAGCAGGTACAGCAAAGCACAGAACTGGTCCTAGCCTAGAAGTCTTGTCGGAATGAACCATTTCCCACTCTGTTGTTCAAGGGACAAATGATCTGAGAATTTTACCGCACCCAGCAGAATAGCCATTTGGCCGACCCTGCATGTTCTCTCTCTTTTATAAGACATAAGAACTTGAGAGGCAAAAGACCAAGGTCCTTCTAGTTCGCCTTCCACCATCCTGGCAGTCACATGACATGTCGGGTCCCAAACAATATATCTTGTAAACTGTATATTCTCTTTCCAAAACCTGTCCTGTCTCACTCCCGTGCACTTTCCGCTCTCCCCCTCACATCCTTTTATAGTTTTCCTTTTTTGCAATATTTATCTAATTCCCTTCTCGCACAGATTCTAGTCCAACGTTGACAAGTAACAGGGCTGCAAAATCCTAATCCATTTGTCTTTTTTAAAAAAAAACTAAACTTTTTTTTCTGTTGAACACAGGCGATACACGAAGAGATGAACTGCCAGCAATATCAGGACGATCTGAAAATCCGAGCTCTGAATGACGATGCTGCAAGGCAGACAGCGGAGATGCTCATTGTAAGGACTGTTCTTTCTCACTCCCTGTGAATATTGGTCCACTGATTTGAGGAGGGTGGGGGTGGTTGAAGAATGTCACTGATATGGGAATACTTTAATAATCCTTCCATTTGATATAGCGCCTTATCGCATCATTAATTAAGTTATCGACATGTCTTACCAAAGCGCTTCACAGAATATACTTTAAAGTGGAATAAAATAAAAAAAATTTGTTTTCCTGCACGCAGACCCTGCTGAAGGAAGGGGAGGCAATGCATTGCCCTAAATGCAAGATTGTGGTTCAGAAAAAAGACGGGTGCGATTGGATCTCTTGCAGTATGTGCAAAACCGAAATCTGCTGGGTGACAAAGGGTCCTCGCTGGGGCCCGTTGGTACGTTATCGTAACGCCCTCCGCGTGTATCCAACTTTTTTAAAATTGGGGCTGATAAGAGGGGAGCAAATTACAAAAATAGCAGAAATGGGGGGGGGGGGGGGGGAAGAGAGAGAGAGGTTTGGGGGAAGAACCTGAATATGTGTGAAGAATAGTTCAAATATTGGGCGAGAAGTGAAATGGGATGGGGGGGAAGAGCTGTGTGTGTGTGTGTGAGTGAACGTGATGAGCCATAGGTTTTTTTCTGCTCCTACTATCTGTCTATGTGCTTATTCCCAATTGGGGATTTCACTGCGGATTTCCATACCTGTCCGCTCCCTCCCCTCAATGGACTCCGGACTGCTCCACCTCCCCACTCTGCCTTCCCCACAATCGGCGGTCGGGCCTTCAGCCTTTCTGCCCCACCCTTTGGCAATCCATTCCAGTCCCTTCGTCTCGCCCCGTCCCTTGCCTCCTTCAAAGCCCATCTCAAGATCCTTCTCTTACTACTGCTCTTTCGGTCAGCCACCTGTCCCCACCCTCCCCCCCACCTTATCAGGTGTGGATCCACGACTGTCCAGCGCCTTGGAAAGTCCTCCTGACGTGAAAGATGTGAAATAAGATGTAAATCTAATTTATTGGTGTTGTCTAATCTGCCAATGTACCATTTCAGGGCAGAGGAGACACCAGTGGAGGATGCCGTTGCCGGGTCAGTGGTGCACTGTGCCATGTCAACTGTCAGAACTGCCACTGAGCATTCCCACTGTCCCTGTGGGGACAGACCAAGCCATCGAGTTCAATCAAAACTAATGCAGTCATTTGGCAACATCTACAATACTAATTCTGCCTGCGTTTGAAATGTTTCATCTTTATGGGTATTGTTAAAGTGTTTCATAAACAATCTTTGTATACTCAGTACCGTCTATTTGTAGGTGAGAGCGGTAGTCAATTTGCACACAGCAATAAAAACCCCACAAACAACCATGAAGCGAACAACCCATTATATCTGGAGGACTGGCTAATATCTTTTAAGTCCTACCTGAGTAGACGGGTCCTCAGTTTAATGCACTTCCAATAATACAGCACCTTCAGCCTTTCTGCCCCCACCCTCTGAAACTCCACCCTCCTCCTTCAAGACTCATCTCACGACCTTCCTCTTTGACCATGTCTTCGGTCATCCTTCCACCTCCACCCCTGTTGACTGCAAACCCCAGCTCAGGTGCAAACCCTTCAGTGTGGAGTGCTTTTGGATGTCCTCTCGACATGAAAGCTTCTGAATAAATTACAATTTGTTGGTGGAGGGAGGCATAGATCTGAAATGGTTGTGAGAAGAGCGAGCTCCAGATAAAACATGTCTAGAATTAAATCCAATATACTGGACAAAGTCACTTCTGCTTACATACAAATCCAATGGGTTGACCATATTCTGATCAATTTAAATAACTTCCTACCTTTGGGTTGATGGGATGAAAGTGTCTCATCAACAACTTGTATTTATATAGCGCCCTTCACACAGGGTAGAGTGAAGATGGTTCTCAGTCAAATGAGTTTTGGGAGTCTTCACTCAGTTCCTAGTGGGCTGAAGACCTGTAGCATAGATTTTGGTATTAAATTGGCAATTTCACTTGAACGTTGATTGTGGGTAATGGGAATGCACACACCAGAACTCACAACCTCAAATGAGGTGGAAATTTCAGTTTGATTTTGATGAATTTGAGCCATATTGTGTTCTTTTTCATACGCTTTCTTATTGAATAAGAAACTCCTTTTGAACTATGGGATTACAATGCAAGACGTCTGTGTGGAGTAAGTTTGATTAAAGCAATCGATCGCTGTAATAATTAATCAAGATGATGTCACTTGAAGCAAGCTCGACAGCACTCAACTATGCGTTTAGCAGCGATGTGCGTTAGTGTTCGATAGGTGTGGGCTGCATTTCTTGGGTTTTAAGTGTTTTACTTGTCACAGGTGTCGGCCTCGAAGGGGGAACATAGGGGAAAACAGAGAGGAAAATCTCTGACATGGCCAGATAAGTTTTGCTTCCTCCCTACCCCCAGCATTAAGATTGCAATGTTTATAAATGCAGCTTACTTACCATCAACAGGAGTGTTTCATTGGTATTTTTTTGCCCAATCTCACAGGAACCTGATTGTTGCAGAACTCAATATTGTAGCAGTAATGTACAACGTGTAGTTAATTTGAGATAATTTGTATCTCCAAATCTAATCTGGCACAAAGGTGAGCGTTCTTTTCTGTGCATGGAAAGGCCATGTGGAATTTTATTGCAATTTAAATAAAAATATTTTTGGAGATTGTTGCATTTACTGCTCAGCATAACAGTCATTACTATGTTTGTAAATCACCTTTTCCCTCCCAGCAGGGAGCATCATAATAATCCTTGCATTTGATAGAGCAACTATAAAGTCAAACCTCAAAGCGGTTCATAGGAAAATGTGGCATCTTGTAAAATAAATTGAATAACCACAAACTAGTACGTGTTCTGCTACAAACAATTTCACTCACTGAGGATTATAGCAGTTTTACTTGGCTAATAGATAGTCACTGACAAAAGCAGGCACCAGCATCAGAGATTTGTATATTGCATTTCCAAGACCAATAGTACAGTATCAACACATAATTCCTTCATACCAAAGGCAAGCAACACAGCCTGACAAGGACTAGCTACACAACTACAAAGCGTTGTAAAGGTTAGTGAGCCAGTTGCTGTTCCACAATTAAGGCTGCAATATATTACAGTACAACAGAAGATGATTGATTGCCATTAGTGAGCTGCCTGTCATCCAGGCTCATTATTAAAACAGTTGGCAATGAGCCGGTAACTGTACGTTTGATGACTGGATCTTACTAATTGCAATGAAATAGCAAGCGACTCAATTTGTGAAGAGGTAGGCAATGGTACTGACAAGATCCAATTTGGATTTTGGTGAATTTGCATTCTGTACTTATAAATATTTGTGACTTAAATGATTTTGCCTGTGAGTAAGCTAAATAAAAGGGTATTGCACCATGCATGTGATTGAGGAACTACTTTGAAATATTTTTGACTTAAAATAATTTTATCTTCGAGTAAGCNAAAAAAAGTTATTGCACTGTGCATGTGATTGAGGAATAGAGTAATTTTAGTGCATAAGGAATTCAATAGAACAGTGAGAGGAAGACACGTTCCACAGGAAAGGCAGAAGAGGAGAGGGGAGGTATAGGAGGGGAGACTCAGGGGCTCACTAATGGACTGGCTTACCGCTGTAGCCTTCTGCAATTGACTGACATCTAGCTTCATACCAGCGATTTGTTTCTCTTCCCTGGACTCCAAAACAAGGGCAGCAGCAAAGTGACAGGTTATTGGGAGCTTTGTGCTGGGACCTTATTTCCACTTGGGGAGTGCAGAAATTTCAAACAATCTTCCACTTTCATTTGTGCTCTTTTTTTGGATTAAAAAACGCCTTTATATATTTTTTTTTAAAAAGGGAGTGCTGCATAAATGATGTCCTAACAGCACCTGCCCCACATCTTTTAGTTGAGCAAGCAGGAAGAACACCATAAAACATAAAAGTCTGCAAAAGAAATAACGCTTAGCCTATATGGATCAGGTAATGTTATAAGAGTGATGGTATCAGTTTGCATGCAGTCAACAGAGTAGCACATTTCTTTGTTACTCCCCCTGCACCACACAAACTCTAGGCTTGCCAACAGCAGCTCTATAACCGGCTCCAATTCGTCCTACACACGCTCATTGGCCCTTTGTGATCCTGTGACTAAGGTTGGTCACTTGGTTGTTCGAGACAACCGTGGCTTCAGATACGTCCTGTGCAGTGTGTTGGGAGTTTCCGATGCACTGGAAGCCTCAAGCTTTAATTTAAATAAAAGGTCTAAAGCAAAAAGGTTTTCTATAGTATATTGCAGCGTTACGTTTGGTGCTAATCGTTCACAAAAGGCAGTCAAAAACGTTAGTGTTAAGCTCAGTCTTACCCCCAACTGAGTAGGTACGTGAATCCATTTGCTGTCTTCAATGAGACATTATAAAGTAAAAAGGCAACAATGAAAAAGAATCCTATGGCCCCTTCCCTTCCCCAAGAGTGTCCTGGGGGGGAGGTCTGTAAAGTGGCTAAAAAGGTCTTTCTCAAGGGAAAA
Source organism: Callorhinchus milii (assembly GCF_018977255.1). Taxonomy (NCBI): domain Eukaryota; kingdom Metazoa; phylum Chordata; class Chondrichthyes; order Chimaeriformes; family Callorhinchidae; genus Callorhinchus; species Callorhinchus milii. The sequence goes on from NW_024704759.1 coordinate 1,777,014, forward strand.
GTTGCAGTTCAAACTTTGCTGCCCACTCCAAAGCACCGTTGGCGACCGCAAACGCAGCCGCCCCCAGCGCCACAGTCAGTCCCATCACTGCCAGTTTCATCAGTCGCCTGGTGCCCGTTCTGGCCGCAGTTATGTTACTCCTGCGCTCTCTCTGCGGCTGTTCTCGCAATCGCCGGCGGAGCACAGCGTCCGGGCGCTGCTGAGCAGACACCAGCTCAAAGTCCTTGAAGGTGGAGACAGCGGTGCTGTGAGGGGTGGACAAACAGAAGAACCAGATTAGACAGATCCCAGTGTAATAATAATAACTTGCATTCATACAGTGCCCTTTACCGGGGTAGCTCCTTGGAGCTCTTAAGAGAATAGTAACATTTCAACAAGCTTTCAACAATCCTAACTAAAATTCTGAAAGTGAACCAGTCCCTATGAGTTTCATTTTCTGCACATGATCCCCAGGCCTCCCGCACATTGCTCTGACGTGGGTGCCTGTGACCTCAGCCCAGAAATAAACTTGCCTTCCTGTGGCACTATACTACATCAGCACAGCTGTGCAAACTCAGGAGCACAAGCAATTTGTACCTTCTCATTACTACTACAACAATTGTATCACAGATCACAGTTCTGTGTGTTTCAAAACCTCGTCCAAGAGAGGCAAGTAACCTTTGCTGAGGCCTTAGTTTCTATGCCTTTTTGAAACCAGAGTGCAGCTCAGTTTCTTCTTAAAATGTGGCATCAAGTAAGCCCAACAGAAACGTCGCACTAGAGCTCTCTTAGTCCAGGAACCCTCCACTATTTGTAATTGCATTTGATTGGGAATTACATCATATCTTCCCAACAAAACACAACAACTGAAAGAGACATAGCCATTACCTGAACCTGTGATACAGATCACAGTTTAGATAACATAGCTTTGCTAAGTCATACATGTTTTTATTTCTCTACTTCAAACAAATCTCCTTAGGATACTCTGATCCATTTTATCTTCCCATTCTGACTTGCCTATTATTCGCAATTTGGTTTGATATTCTAAAGCGTGGTGATGGGTTTCCGCATATGTCAGATGCCCCCAAAAACTCCAATATGTTTTCATACTTTTGTTCTTTGAAAAGGGCCAAATTAATTCATCCACACAGCCATGTAAAGGTACAGCTAAACAAGTACTGCTAAACATTAATTAAAATTGCTGAAGAAACTCAAACCTTAACTCTACCTTCCCCTGCTCAACATGAGCAGCAGATAACCTAATCCTCCATTTCTAGGCCGGATTGAGTTATGAAGGTACAAAAATATGTTTTACCAAAGAACATTTTTGTAAAGAGTTTCATTTGACCCCCAAGGCTGTCCGACTGAACCCATTTTTATGCGTTCACTTCCTTGTTCAACTGTTTTGTAGATGCACACTAACAAACGTATTTCAGGAGAGAAAAACAAGTCTGATGTGTCCCTCACCTAGTTTACTAAGAGTAACACTAGCAGCAATCAGGTCAAGTTGCTCTTAATATGACAGGCAGCATGGTGAATCCAGGAAGCAAGAGACAAATTAACCCATTATTGTAACAAGCCCTTTGGTAACCATAACACTCTACTGAACCACTTAGAAACATAACCTTCCCACACAAAAATTATCTTGATTATCTTATTTTCTGTAAGTTCAAAGATATTTACAGGGCAATATAGGACAATCCTACACTGGGGTGCTTTCTGACTTTGAACACAACCTGCAAGGAAAAAAACACACAATGAAAGCTCTTAATTATTAATTATAGTGCTGTTATTATCTAATACAACAGAATAAAAGGTTGGTGCTTCATCATCCAACTATCCAACAGATCCTCCCTTTACAGAAGTCAGAACATTTATCAAAGACCCAATAAAACTGAAATCTACTGTAAGCTATGGCCCCTATTGGTAGTTCAACGTCATGCTGGGACTTAGAATACATTCAGGCCAGGCATTTTAAAAAAATACCAAATGCTCCAGTTACCGTAGTCAAATTTACATTAACGAAGATACAACAACAAGATTGCATTTATAGAGCGCCTTTCACGTCGGGAGGACATCCCAAGGCGCTGGACAGTTGGGTCGGGACCCGAGCATTGGGGGGAAATGGTCAGGGTGAGGGGAGGGAAGGAGCGAGGAGGGGGTAGAGAGTCGAGAGGGAGCTGAAGGCACAGTTGAAGATAGCAGGCAACTGGTAACAGTACACGTACACGCAAACTCAATCTGTACGTGACTGGGTGGAATTTCTTCCAATTGTAATAAAGAAGTCATAAAAGCCAAGGGGTGAGAGCAAACTTCTCTCTCTCTCTAACCTCAGCGAGGACTTTGCTGACAGCACAAACAGAAACCTCGGTGGGAGGGGTGGGGGGTGGTGCCTCCAAGCTCCATTCAATTGGGAAATGGTGTGCAATGTGGGGGCAGCTAAAATAAGGGTGGAGGGGGGAACTAGTGATTAAAAATGGGGCAAGGGACAGGAATATTGTCCATTGCCATGATAGGAAATGCAATATTGGGTTGTTGCAGTACATGATTTCTGCCACAGGGTGACAATGTGCAGCCACAGGGCACTGCAGTAACCACAAGACCATCATGGGGGAAACATGTCACAAACTGGACTGGTTATGGAGGGAAAGGGCATAAACTAACCAACTGATTTGAGGAGATTATTATTCCTAAAGTGAAACTTGTGACTGATGTTAAGGTAGCTTAATGCCAAGAGTAATGAAAGGGATTCAAATGTAATGAAAGGGATTCAGTCTTCGCTATAATGTTGAGAACCAAGAGCGTGAACATATTGCCACTTACTTCTCTTGTTGGATTGCCTCTTTGGAAAGTTCGGACGGAGGAAATTGGACGAATAGGTCTCCAGCACGGCTTATCAGGGTCTCGTAAGGCAGGTCCTGTGGGATCTGGGAGAGGAGATGGTGGACAGAAGCCATGTCACATTCACTCTCCAGGACCTGGTGCTCCCGGTACAGTACTATCTACAGGAAACAGATGCAAACTCTTATTGAGAACTGTAACAGCTGAATGAAGATTGTGGCACGTGCATACACACTCTTGAGGTACAAAACTACATCCCATTATAGGGTTCCTTAATCAAGCATAAAAACATTCCCCAATTATTCCATATTTAATACTCTGTTGCTCAATCACATTGGCACCAATTGATCACAATGCACTTGGGGGTAGCAATCACTTTTGCATAACATTTTAATGTTCGGAAATGCTGCAATAAGGATTACAATGAGGTACACAGAAATGCACAGTTTATAGAAATATGACAAGTCCAATTGAAGTTACACTTCCACATTCATTTAAACTTTAACAAATGTGCGTTCACATAAACTGAATAAATTCAGTCACTACCCCATAATATAACATAGAATCATATATGGCAGAGTTCACTGATGAAATCTATACTGAAAATACCAAGGTCTCTATTTGAAATCACTGTGAGGTAAGAGACACACACAAAGCGCGACCTACCACTGCAGCGAAATAGATGGGCATTAATGGATGACAGGCCAAGAAGAAGTCATATAACCGAACCACATGCCGGAAATCTGAAAGCACGTGACCAAACCAAGTTATCAGCCAGCTCAAAGCGAAGATAGTACCAACCTCAGCTCTACAAATACAAGAGGAAAAAAAGTTTAAACTATGAAACAATAAGAACAATAAGCTTAACAATAAGCTTGAGTCCTACTTAACAAACCGTCTTCATTTTAACTCTTCAAATGGTTTCTCCTCCCGCCTCCGCCCATTCATCCTTGGCCCCCTCCTCTTCCTCATCTATATGCTTCCTCTCGGTGATGTCATCCGCATACACAGCATAAACGTTTACATATATGCGGATGACACACAAATCTACTTCTCCTCCAGCTGTGACTCCAGGTCCGCTGACGTTCTCTTGGCTTGTCTGGCAGACAACAAGGCCTGGATGAGCGAAAACTTCCTGCAACTCAATGTTGACAAGATGGATGCCACACTCATTAGCTCCCGTCAATGTCTCCTATCCTGCGGCTCTGACCTCCCCGGCCTATCCCTCAGACTTACTGAACCAGCGCACAACCTAGGCGTCAGGTTCGACACACAGCTGTCCTTTCTTCCCCACATCCGGTCCCTAATCAAGACTGCTTTCCTCCACCTCCGTCACATTGCCTGCCTCTGACTGTACCTTACCCCAGTCGCAGCCGAAACACTCGTCCACGCGTTCGTCACCTCCTGACTCATTTTCAAATGCCCTCTTCACCAATCTCCCCAGCTCCACCATCCACAGGACCCAGGTGATCGAAAACTCCGCTGCCCACATACTCACCAACACTAAACTCTGTACCCCCATCACATCAGTTCTAGCCAGGCTCCACTGGCTCCCTATCGCTGAACAGATCAATTTCAATTTTATTGAAAACACTCGTTTTCAAATCCTTTCATGCCCTGGCACTTCCCTCCCTCTCTGACTTGCTTACCCCCCAACCAAGACACTATATGAAGAAAATCTCCTGGTGTTCTAGTAGGCCAATTACTAAAGGACATGACCTTAATTTAGGGTTAGGCTCTAGTCTACGTCACAATTTCAAATTCACCATTAGTCATTTTTAACGTATCACATCAAACCTGCAATAAGTTAGTGTGAGACACGCGCATTACCCAGCCACTCCACCTGCCTCTCCAGATGTCCAGCACCTACAGCTTTTATATATTTCTAAGACCATAAACTTGATTTTTTTCCCCACACTTTCGAAACCCATATTGGCTTGTACAGATGTACAATATTTCCTGTTCGATTAGATATACACAGCATTCCAATACATGACCGAACTGTGGTGATTTGGTGATGGAAAGATGGAAATGGTGTAGGCTAGCTATGCGCAGGTGCGAATATTACTTTGGTGATATTTTAATTACGATCAAACACTTTCATGATGTGCATTAAGTTGATCTTATTATCTAAAGCATCTTGAACAGAAATTGGAGGAGTTATATAACTGAGCCAGTTTCAAGCGCTCTGGGACACTACCCTGCATGAGGGGCGCTATATAAATGCAAGTTGTTATTGTTGTTGGCAGAGCCCAAAAACGACCATTAACTCTCACCTTTGCATGAAGTCATGAAGTTCTGGGTTAACACTTTCTATTATTGGCATAAGGTAATTCAAAATATGTTTGGTGTTATCCATGGTCGGGTCCATAAAATCCCTATAAATAGAACACAAAATTTTTAAAAAATTGTGATATGGATAATTTCTCTGTAATCAAATCTCATCAAATTAAAGTAATACTAATGGCAGCATTGTGGAAGATCTCTGGGCAGCTTTTGTTCAACCAGTTGCTTAAATACAACAGTTCAAGGAACACAGAGAGATAAGGTGCAATCGATTAAAAATAAATGGCTTGTCCCACCTCTCTTTCTCAAACAGATCAACAATATTTTGGGGGTGGGTGTGGGTGGGGAATAGAGCCCTGTGTTTACAGTGAAGTGAAACTCAGCAAATACCTGAGATGATGGGTGGAAAGTTTCTCCACGAGGGCCGTTGCCATTCGCTCACCAACAACCAGGAGAAAGGTGACAACAATGTCATGGTAACCTTGGTAATAGTGAAGCTGGGGGTTTCTCTTCAGCACCACCAGGATGCTATCGATCAGCTGTTCTTGCAACACCTCCCGCTCCGCATCTGGCATTCCTGTAGGCATTACCAACCCAGAATATTACATTACCCATAATAATAATCCTTGCATTTGACATAGCGCCTCATGCCGTCATTGAGACGTCTCAAAGCACTTCACAGACTTTATTGTAAAGTAGATTAATATTGTATTTTATGAGTGAAGCGTAGCAGGCAATTGCATACAGCAGTATCCCACAAATAGTCATGGGTTGACTGATCAAATTCATATTATTTTGGGTGGGGGGTCGGTGGGGGAGGAATCCACTGACAACCTAGCACATGACAGAAGTATGCATTAGCAGTGCCACACAATGTTTTTCTCTGTACAGAGCAGAGATAAGTTTTTTTTTTAAATCTGCGAAAAGTAGCAGTTGGCTCCAAAAGTACACAAAAACTTTTGCATTTCTAGTAGCCAACCTCTGCTACTTTCAAAACTAAATGGCATTCAGAATATTCTCTCTCTTTCTCTTAAACATTCCCAAAGCCTCTACACTCGTGACACATGTGGCCTGCATAAAGTCCCTTACAAATCAAAGAACTTATCAGATGTTCTTAATTTTCTTTTAAAGTATATTAATATACTCTAAAGCCTGTTTTCACAATTACAGCAGAAAACATGCTTATGTCCTACAAGACTGTGCCTTTGGGGATATAATCCATACAGGAAATTAAGGTTATAAAATACACAACAATGTCTTCAAGGCGAGTTAGTACAGGATACAAAACGCAGAATAGAAGGCTAGATTCTCTACTCCCAGCAAGCTTTATTCGTAATATTTTTAAAGAACATTCTTCAGTCTAATTACTTATATTGTTAGAATTAGTTCAGAAAAGATTATTGCACAACTGCATCAAAATGAAGCAAAGATCAGACATGCAAAATGTCTTCAGTGAACTTAATTTGCATGTCATGGTTTTATAACCAGATACCTTTATTCTAACAAATAAAAGAGAGACTTGAGGTGCAGTTAGAAAGATAGATACTATACATAGAGACGATTATGAATCAGTATTTCTTTGGCACTAGGAATTTGTAGCTCTAGTATGGGTCAGAGCCTTCAGACAAGGGAATAAAATCTGCTTGATATCCAATATTCAGATTTGACTATTTTTAAACATTCACCAACCACACACACAGACACACATACATAGCCTTATGTTGTTTGTAACAGTAAAGGACTGTTCATGAGGATTCCTGCTCTGAATAAATAATCAACTATATCAAATCGCAGGTTTTCATTCTTAAAGACATAGCAGTGTATGTCCTGGACTGAATGTCCAGAAGAGAGTTTGGTAGTGTGGTAGACACACAACCAAACAAGCAGAACATTAACAAAGGCCTTGACAGTAGCCAGTATACGTGTAGGTCCTATGATTGAAGTTAAGAGTTTCACTGCAGAAACTATTCCTGAATCACTGCAGCATTAAGAAAAAGCAAAAGATGATCTCTACAACTGGTCTGAAAGAGGGAGGAGTCAAAGAAGCACTTACAAAAGGAAGGAAGTCAAATAAATTTAAATACATTCAGAAATACTCTCTTGCGATGCCACCTCTGGTTTGATAATTCAAGATACATTTCTCCCATGACCTGTCAAGGTCCTAATTTCCAGTAACACAGTATGAAAACCTATGAACAAATATAATACTCTTACCCCATAAAGACATTAAATTATATTAATCTTCCTTTAATCTGCACCAGCTAAACAGACCCTCCCAAGAAGGAAATAGCAACAGTTTGCAGCAAGGCACTTACTAGGTGGGAAGCGCCGGAGTGACCGCTGGACATCCAGCAGCACCTGTTGATAGTCTTTATTGTTTTCCCGTAGTTCTGGTCCTAGTGAAAAGATCAGGTGGGCAATTATTGTCTAAGGAACAGCCTCAATAAATCACAACCATCTAAGTTGCTCATGTTGATGCCAAATTAATTCTATTTTTTTTGTATTTATTAGACCAGGAGCTGTGGGATGGACAGAAACAATTTAGCTACATTGCAAAGATGTGGTCCATGCCAGCAATAACATTTACATTTAAGTGAATGAAGCAGCATGCATTATTCTTTGAGAACTCATAACAGTCTAGAGAGACATGGGGGAAGATAGCCTGCAGCTAGTAAATGCCACAAACACAGGTTATTAAAGAAAAGTTTCAATTGGATAGTTGGAAGTTTTGTGTGTCAACCAGTGAGAGTGAGGAGCTTGACTGAAGCAATGAACCAATGAATATACTCCAACCGTAACTGTGATCACACACACAAGGAGCTTCTGATGCAGCTTTTGAATAAAATGACCCAACAAACATCTGTATGTGTGTGAAATATTCATTTATTTTTATTACTTTTCTTTGTCGAGAATCATTGATTTCTGAGCCCCAACAATTTCAAGCCCCGTCAGCTTCACCCTTTGGATCTTTGTTGCTGCAACAAAGCTAACCAGACATTTCTTAGCACTGTAGGTATAAAACATGCTCTAATTGACTGTAATTGCAGTCAAGAACTTTGAGACGTTTTGATAATAATCCTTGCATTTGATATAGCACTTTATCACATCTTCGAGACTTCTCAAAGAGCTTCACAGAAAATACTGTGAATATTCACAAAGTCTGAAGTTCTTTGAGACGTCTGGAAAGCTCGGTATCAAATGTAAGGATTATATTATTATTACTGCGAAGTGAATTGCCTGTATATTGTACGAATACTGTATTTTGATGTGATCAGGATATCTAAAATGTAGGTTTGTTCTCTTTTTTAATAGGATTGTGCTCAAACAATAACAAAAGAAACAGATAGAGAAAGAGTACCTGGTTTTGGGGGTAGGTCATCTGTGTTTACATTAAGAAGCTTTGGCCATACTTTACTACGGATCTCATCTGTCAGAAGACCACCTTCACTGATAGCCATCCTCCGCAATGCAGCAACATCCACCGGGGAGCTATTCAAGGCATGTTGGATTTCTGCTACCTTTCTTTTTCTTTTTGATTCATAATCTAATTTTAAAATATAAAAAAACTTAAATTGCAATAGAGCTGAGTGACAAACATCACATCTCAAAATCAAAGTTTAATCTCACTCTTTCTCTTCCCCATGGTGCAGAGTATTCTTTAACTGGGAACACAGACGAGTAACCTTCCAATGCTGCTCTTTGTAACTGGCTCTAGGATGTCTGCAAGAGCACCATGGGCTGGTCTGAGCTCCAATTTGCCTTGCGGAGAGACGACATCACCTTCACAAACCTGCCTAAGATCAGAATTTCACCATATCTTATAACGCTGTGGTGCAGCAATGTGCTCCCAGCCACTTTTATCAATCTGTTTACATCACGTACAACATGACCTACACAACAAAGAGCTCACTGACACTGACAAACGATTGACTCAACCTGTACTTGAGTTATCCTGCAAGGTCCCAGCGCCTTGGGATGTCCTCCTGATGTGAAAGGCGTTTACAAATGTAACTTTGTTGTTGCTGCAGGTGCCTTTAGCCCCCACTGTCAGCAGGAAGCAAGAGTGAAAATCCTTCAGGTACAAACATATGCAGTATATGTCTGTGTGTGTGGGGGGGGGACATCTTCAATTTCCACTAAATCCTCCTTTCTTATAGTTAACTTGTACTTTGATACAGTTCCACGAAAGGCAATTTAAAGTTAAGCAAATTTTGGAGGAGAATAAGATAGTAGAAAATTAATCAGTATAAGTGTATTTAACCAGAATCAGCCTGATCTACTTAAAATCAGTTAGGAACCTGACCATTATCAGGAATGGGTAATCAACAGGTACAATGGGTTATCAGGACAAATTTGAGGTTATCATAAAGATGAGATCAAATCAGGCAAAGGGCTGTCAGATGAATCTTATATTTCTACTCTGCACAAGTTAAGCATAGCTTGAGTTCACTATTTGATGCAAGTTTAAGCACTGTTCTGCTCTATGAATTCATGTAGATATAAAGTTGGTGCACCCCATTGTTTAATGTTGACCAGAGCATTTGCCTGTACTTTCTGGGATGAGACAAACAAGGTGCGACCTTTTGGAACAACATTCCAGACAAAGGGACATTTCTATTCATATGTGGAACTCTCAGTCTGATTTGGATACTTTTAAGCAGGTGGTCTGTTTCTTTGTATATCACACATCCAGTTGGCCCCTAAATTGAATCTGATTTTATTTGAGCAATCCTGTTCAGGAACAAGGGATCTATTCATTAGCCTTCTCTCTACCGGCTGATTATTGAACAGAAGAAATTTTCTGCAGAGTTTGACCGGAGCATGTGACGGATTGCAGTTTCCCACAGTTCCAATAATTACTTGAAAACAAACTGGTTTCATGAAATAATAGCTTTGTGTGTGCAATCAGCACTATCACACTGCATTTCATGGCCCAGCATGACATAGCTGCCGGCAATAAACCTCAATCCAAGTGGCAGAATGAAAATGAGTGCCCTCAAATATCCACGTGTCTACCAGATCCACGTGTGAGCTGCACCAACAAAAGCCTTCCCATGGGAATGGGAGAGTCAGAAAAACAAATGTCCAACTGCATCTGAAGCTTCCCAGCAGTCGATTGTACCGTCACATTGGCAAAGGCCTTGATAAGTGGTTCACAAGAATGTAAGAATTTTTCAGGTGAGAGACCAGGATACATCCGGGTCCCCTTACACCATCCTGGCAGTTGCTTGACATGTCATGTCCCAAACTATACACTGTGGATCAAAACAGTACATCTGATCTCATCCTTCGACAACACACAGCCTACCGCTCCCTACCCCCAGTCACAGCAAACACCCTTCCTCGCAACCTGAGGGCCAGTCGTTGATTGCCCTCGGAGTAAAGAAAACATTTCCTGGTCGTCAGGGCTTCCCCCTCTGCCCGCGGTGACAGGTACTGTACTATCAGTCGGTTTGAGCCAATGTTATCGCCTCTTTATTCCCAATTCACCGTTGGAAAAGCGAATCCGACCCGTGCCAACCTAACCTGCTGTGCGGCAGGGACAAAACCCCGCCCTCGACGCGGACACCGGGCGCTGATTGGCTACATTGCGTTCCGGCCTCGAGAAAACAGCCTTGTCATTGGCTCGCGCGCCTGTCAATCGCGGAGAGAGGCCCGGGGGAAACAACAAAGTTTGGTTGAGGTGCGCGGGGGGGAGGGGAAATATTCAAATCAAACGGTCGCGGCGGAGCCGTTCCAGCGCGTGGGGCGGCGGGTGGAGGTCTGTCTGTCGTACATTCCTCGCGCAATTACTTCACTTCAGGTAAATGTTCGCGCGCGCACCTCCCCTCACACACAGATACCCAGAAAATAACACTATATATATTAATACACGGAGATATGACAAGAAAAATAAACGTTACCTTGCTTTCCTATCCCGTTTATCGAGCCGCTGCTTCGAGTCCGCTTCAGAGACATCTGTGCAGGCCGGCGGGGCGCGGGCGGCGCATCTTTAACCCCGGACTCCGGCGCCCGATCGCAGTCCGCACCGCCGTAATCCCCGAAGCCTTCGCTCACGAGGCGCTTCTATCTCTCTCCCTCCTAATATAGATTAATGTGTGTGTGTGAGTGAGACTCGGGTACTGTATATATTCAATTCTTTCTTTCGAATTAAATTAAATGCTTCGAGGGGAGGAATCGAACCGATGACGACGCGGCAGCGGCGACAGCGGCCGCTGCGCCTTGGCGTCGTCGCGATGACGCAATACGTGCAGCGAGCGGCCCTGCTTCACGCACGGGGGATTTTTTTTAATTTAAAGGGACCTCGTCACGTCTGGAAGGGATGAGGGGAAGTCAGGTGTCGGTTGATGGTTTGGGGTTTTGTTGGTAATGAGAAAATGACACGTTTGCCCATTTGATTTCCATCTGTGCCGTTGATCCTGTTTTAAAAAAAAAGTGCTTAATTACCCTCTGGGTATAGAAAAACGTCCCACTATCTTTGCGCTGCAACTCTAAACTTCTGTCCTCTTGTTATGTGTTCATGCACCTAAAGTATTGTTCCGGATTTTTTAAAACTTTTTCAATCCAATTGAAAATTTAAATCTGTCCTTGAAGTATATTAAAGATCCTACCTATTGAAAAGAGAATCTTTCTCTTGTTGTTCTGGCCAACGCTCTTGACAGATTGCCCACATAATAGTGTACAATTGGCTGCTGTGTTTCACCCACAAAACAGTCACTACACTTTACAGTATATTCTGTGAAGCGCTTTGACATGTCTCGAAGCATGTGTCACTCCCCACACCACCAGCCACTTCACACACAAATTGCACAATTAAATGATGTCATCATGCTATTTACCTTAATGCCTCATGTGTTTGCAAAACCCCTTTTGTGTTGAAAACAAGAAAGGCTACATTTTGCAAAATAATGATTAATTCAATAACCAAGGCCATACTTAATCACATGATATTAACATATATGGTGAGAAAGCGGGAAATTGGAATTGAAAGGATTAGCTGAGGTACAGATCAACCATGATCTAATTAAATGGCAGAACAGGCTCAAGGGGCTGAATGGCCTACTCCTATGTTACTTAAAGTGAGGAGTTAAACTCATTATAGAACGTCTTCATCTCAAACATATTGTGGAAATTCCTTCCTATTTAAGGAGTTGATAGAATGGCTCAGATTGACCAAAACTCCCAAGCTCACCTTGGGCAATCAGTTTCAAATGGGTGGGGGGGGACAAGACTTAAAAATTGGTCTGAGTTCCTTTTTTTTTTGGCCCCACCGGGTGTCTGACATACAGAAACCCATTACCATGCTTGAATATCCAAACCAAGCTGAGATTTCCATGCATCCCACCTACACATGGAAAACCCAGAGATAGATTTTTGGAATGGAAGCCACTCTCTCTCTCCCTGGATGAACATATCCAGATTACCTAATTCCAGAAAGCATTAGGCTCAGATTGGCAAGAACCAAGGCTTAGGGACCCCAGAGTGTGCATTGGGGTAACTGCTCGAGTCTTAACCAGCTAAAACCATACACCTTGCCATTGATATTGCTGTCTGGCAAGCTTTCCTGCTGCTTGTCCAGCTAGGACCACCCTACCCGTTAAGGCTTTTGCTGCAGGGTTAACAGGAGCTGAGTGGAAGGATTCCCTGCCCCCAGTGACTGGTCAGCCCTTCCAGGTCCTGCTGAAGAGCCAGGCTGGCTGTGCATTGCCCTGGAATACCGCGCGCGACCCTTCATCATTGAGGTGTTCAAAGTCAACTTTTACATTTTATTTGAAATAAAAAATGTCTCTTGAAGCTGTACTGGATTCTCGTAATTCACTATATTACATGTTTTTATTAAGAAGGTCCCCAGCACGTCTGGTTATCAGGCCAGCCTCACTATTCTCCATGTGACCTTCCCAGGAGCTGCTGTGAAATCTTATGGGCTGGGAACACATAGCTGCAGTCAGCTCAACAGTACGTACATTCAAACGGACCTCAAGGCATCAGTCAAAAACTGAACAGCGCAGATATAAAACTGCTGTGCCAAGTGCATACCAAATGCACTCAGTTTCGTTTGACAGCTTACAGATGTGACCAGACTTTCTGGTATTGGATTAAGTACAAACCTTCTGATTTGAGTTAATTTCAGCTCAGCTTGCTGAAATCCAGGTGCATCATCTCCAGATTCCTACCCTCAATGGGCTTTTTCCCATTCTGTGGGCTGCTGTTGACTTGTACTGGGATAGTTCCACAAGCTCCCCTCCAGTACTTCATTCTGAGTGGCCATGTGTAAGTTCAAAGAATCATCATCACAATAGGACAGTTTTAAGTGGCAAACATGTCCATCTTCTGCACCATTAGAAAAAAACACCTTTTAACTTTAATATAAAGAACTTTTTTTTAATATAGTGCCTTATGTCAAAACATCACAGAGTTTCACAAGTAATTACAGTGACCGTTTTTATAGGGTGTACGTGGCATTTGTGCCAGCAAGTTCCCCCAAAGTTATGAATTGCCAGAATGACCAGAACATCTGGAGAAACTCCCTGCTCATCAGATTGTGTCGTGGGATCTGTAAGGCCCACCTGGACAGGCAGACCAGACTTTGGTTAGTCTCATCCTAAAGATATCCAATGACACACCACTACCTCAGTATGGCACTGTAGTGTCAGTCTAGACTGTGAGCTTGATTGAGGGGGAGACTCTTGGTGTCATTTTTGTTAACTGCAAATTTCACTAATATCCAACCAAAACATGAACAATAAATCCAGACTGCATCAACGTGAATTTTCAATTTTCCCCAGCACGGTTTTTATCAACTCTTAGTTTTAACAAGAACAATAAAACTACAATTTGCAAACCAAAGGCTAGTTTTTAAACTACATAAAAACGAGTCACTTTTCAGAGTAGTGATGGCATTGTGTTTCGAAACAGCAACAGTTGTATTCAGCAGCACTTGTCAAATATTGGCATTTAAACCCTTAGAAATCGAATACAACGCTGAAGGGTGTTGAAAGGGCAGATATGTTCAAGTACATATATGAGGTAATGTACAGATGCAGCTAGTTAATATCTCAATCTGCAATACAGGCAGAAGTCCATTCAAATCCATCCATCGTTTCAAGTCAGTCGCCATCCACTCAGTTGCGTGTGGTTCTGTCATGGGAGCGCACAGATAGGTAATAAAGTGCATCTTGAAAAACACTTTGCTTACCTACACAGTGCTTGGCTATAGAAATTTGAAAAAAGAACTTTACAGTTTGTTGATGGGAACATTCATTTATACACACCTTTCTCCAGCAGCTGCAGTTATGATTCAGATTGGTTTGAATTACGTATGCTCTCCTGGGCAGCTTTGCTGCATTCTTACTTGAGGGTGCAGTCGAACAAACAGTGCCTTTTTAAGTTAACCTGAAGGTGGCTCACAGTAGCAGGTCCTTCCAGACCATTATAGGCACTGAAGATACGCTAGTCCACTAGAAAGCAATTGTGTGTTCTAATGTACATCCTGGAAAGATTCACATAGTAGATGGACAGCAAGAGAAATGTTCCCAGAACTACTGGATGTCGCAGCACCATTCTGTGGGTTAAGATTTCCAAAGGCAGCTATATCTCAGGAGCTTTTCATGCATTTTTTTTAAACTTGCAATTAACTGGTAGAAATCTGTACAGGGCAATTAAACTAAATTATTTTCCTCTCTCCCTTCCAACCACATACCAAATATCAAGTGGTGTGATTGTGCATGCAAAGCAGTACAAAAATTACAGCAATGCACTGCTTATAACCATCATTTTTCCAGAATAATAATCCTTGCATTTGATATAGCGCCTTATCATATTGTTGAGACGTCTCAAAGCGCTTCACAGAATATACTGAATTAACTGTATAAATGCATCAGTAAGTGACTCGTGACATTGTACGTTGCTGGGAGAGCCAGGAATCTTTCCTGTATTCCAGGACCTATTTCAGAATACAGTCTGCATGGTTCTAAGTTGTGATGGAGAGAGAAGGCAGAGGGAGTTTGGGATTTGCTGGTTTTATTATTAAACAACCGTTAGGAAAAGCTGGTTCTAGTTGACACATGACCCCCCCGCTCTGCCTGTAAAGCAATGAGAATCTGCTCTCTGGAATTATTCCAGCCAAAAATACAATTTGGGGGAAAGAAGAAAAAGATGGGTTTGCAGATCCCGATAACCATGGTGTAAGCCTCCTGCAGAAAAGCACATCAGCAATGAACCCAGTGCCACCAGGGTACTGAATTGGAGCAATACAATGCAATTGGAGTGAGGAAGCAATCTTTACAAGAATCTGTGGAACGTAATTAAAAATCAGAAACATTGGGCGTCCAGAAAGGTCAGTAAAATAATAGAAATGCAATCTCCAATCGAGCCCATTTGTGCTAGGAAGCAGCTGCAAAGGATCAGATTTGTCAAGAAATGCCACATAGTTAAATATAGCCAGGATAAAAAAAAGGTTACATTGCTATTCTGATAGATTAGAAACAAATCATATACAACTGTAATTGTCAACTGAAATAAGCAGATTTGTAATTTTAGCAATTTATTCTCCGACGGATCATATGTCATCTCTAAAGGCATCAACAACTAAATTAGTTATCCTGAAAAATGTAGGGTAACAATTAACTCCATCTTGTAATTTAAATGAAGGTGCACACAACCCGCGCTTTAAAACAAGGCAAATGTCTCGACTGGTGTTGAATCCTGCAATTTAAATACCACGTGTAGGTAGGAGAATCTGAACAGTAAATAAATGTTACACACTGTTTAATGATGACTCTTATAAATCACTTCTCCATCAAGATTTGAAGACATTTGGATAAATATATACAGTCAGGTGGACACAATTGTTTCAAAAAATTCCCATTCCGATCAGTACCATTCTATTCTGCTACTCAATCTCTACCACTAGGTGTCGCTAGTAACCTTTAACCATGTTAAACATGGCAGTACACAACACTGGAACGTTGGACTTCAGTAACGCAAAAGGGATTAGTGTGAAAACAGGAATTCAGTTCAGTCAAGAGTCAATCACGCAGCAGGTTTGTGAAGATCGCTTTCACCGATCAATCGCATCCTTAAACCCAATCCTAGATATTTGATAATTCATAGAACATTATGTGGGGCAGCAATTCTGAAAATAATGGGTCACTGCCTTAACCATCGCACAAGCAGCATGACATAGGTGAACAAGGTTATTTCAAGCTAACTGGGGCACTCAACCTGAAAAGGCACAAGTTATCACAGGATTTTTTTTATTTCCAGTTGGAAAACAAAAAAGACCTGACTTTGTTGAACTAGTGAATGAATACCCTTAGGCCCAACATTGCTCTAGTTTTAAGTAAAACTGTTTTAAACCATGTACAGTGAAACAAAACGTGTCTGTGCATAATCTCCACAATGGACCCTTTACTTCCAATGGGATTTTCCACCAACTCAAACCAAACGGGATTTCCTTGGAAGCTTTAAACCTACTGCACACAGAGTAAAGGTTACAAAAAAAAAAGTACTTTAGGTCAAGTCATCTTTTGAGTTGTTTTTAATCACGAATAGGGAACATTAAAAACTCAGGTGTTGTACACTATCTTGGCAAAACAAGGATGGGTTTATTTTGAGAATTTATCTGTGATGCCAACCTGTATTGCTATTGTTTTTTCAAAATCTACTTCTCGTAAGAAACCTCCTCATGATCTGTGGGTTTTTTGTGCTGTGGGAGGTGTGTGTGTCGAGGGTGGGGGCGGGAAGGGAAGGATATCAAGATCACCACGGGGACCAGCTGTCATTGAATCCAACTGTTCCACTTGCTGAGCCACAAATAGTGCTCCCGCTGATCTCCAAGCAGATATATACAAGAGATGTGCAACACTGAAACAAACTCTGATAATGCCTGCAATACAACCAAGGCTGGGGCTCAGCTGGAACTAGAGGTCTCCAGTTAAAATGGTTGCATGTTAGTGCTGCACATTATTTGAATTAGCACTGTAAGGGCAGCAAAATACTGAAATATCTAAAAAAAAAGGACTGTTTGCCATCTAGGATCATTTCAGACAATCTTGGGAGGGGAGATTTGTGACCTAAGCTTACTATGGGACAAAAGTGCCCCTGATGGAGACAAAATAGCATTGTCTCATTCATGCAAAGCTACATGGGTGATTAATGGCTGTGCAATATGTATCACAATATTCACCACACCCTCCCCCTTAAAAAATCTCTTCCCCCCTCCTATCCAAATAGGAGCCCAGCTCTCACACCAGCCCTCGCAGCCCTGTGCCCAACCCAGTCTGAATGTCTGAGGAGGCAGGTGGCATTGCAGCCTGATGGAATTTGAACATTTCTCCCCCCCATCCCCAATGCACAGGGAGGTGGGAGGAAAAAACACAGAGTACGAATCGGATCAATAAACATGTAACCAGGGGCTGTTTAATAAAATGTAGTTAATTGCAGTATGCACACAACTGCTTTCTTACCTTTCCAACAGATTTCCTTCAAAATATAATACAATTCCACCTACTCCACCCCTCCAAAAAAAAATGACTAGGGTCCCATTTCCAGATCCAACCTTTAAATAGAAGCCAGTGAAATTTTTTTTTGCATTTGATCACGTCTTCGAGACGTCTCAAAGCGCTTCACAGGATGTACTGTAAATTGACTATATATTTTGTGGGCGACAATAATTGGGAGAGACAAACTTCTTTTCTACATGGTACCCAGAGAAACAGTGCAGTCTTTTTTTTCAGAACCGTTCAAACCTATGGTTAAAGAACTTAGAAACAATTTCACGGTGTCTCAAACCCTGAAGAACAGCTGGATTGATCGGATGTACACTTAATGTAATTTGTGCGCAAGCCATGACAAAATAAAGAGTAATGTTTTGCTCTCCTTTTCCGGGTGGGGGGGTAACAAACAAGCTTTTAAATGCATGTTTTTAAATTAACTTTAATAATAATCCTTGCATTTGATATTGCATCTAATCATGTCTTCAAGACGTCTCAAAGCGCTTCACAGAATATAGTGGAGAATGAATTGACTGTATATTTTGTGGGCAAAACATTGGTTTTAGTTCATTCCAAAAGCACAACGCAAAGTCAGGGTGGAGAGAGTGCTTCCAGGATTTCCAATTGATTTCACATCAGAGACAGTATCCCTTTTAGCGCAGCCGTTACAGGCTTTTGAGAGACACGCCACACTTACTGCCCCTTACTATAAGCTTTCGGGGATAAGACTTAATTTAAAAAAAATATTTTAATGTTTCAAAGTAAATAATTATTCTCGAGCGATTCAATCTTCCAGGCAGGAAATCCTGACAACACTGACATCATCTGCTGAAAAAACACTCAAAAAAACCCTAGAAGGAAAAAAAAATCTGATAACACTAAACAAGTGCATGAGAACATTGTGTAGGCAACAGTTTCTGACAGGCATTACATATGGCCTATTAGGACTAGAAGAGGTATACTGTCTCTAAGTCTGTGACATACAAAACAAAAAAAATCTCAAGTAAAAATCAGCCTTTTTCCCCCCGGTTTCAGAATGATTGAAATGAAGAGAATCCACAAGCAACTGCTCAGACGTGACAGTGCCCAGCAGGTTCCCCGTGCTTCCATGGAAGAGTGGGGGGGGGGGGGGGGATTAGAAGGGGAGCAGGCTGTTGCCAAGGTGGGGGGGGGTGTGGTTTACAAGAAGTCAGGAAGCAACATCAAGGCTGTGCCCCAGCGGTGGCTGGAACGGGCGTCCCGAGGGTGTTAGTGGCGGAGATAACTGGTGAGCCAGCCAGGGGTCCCAATGGTGACGAGGTTGGCATTGCAGATATCCCTGTGTGCACAAACATTAAACATTTTAATTCTTAATTATTAAGCAACAACACTGAAAAGTACAATAAATGCATTTTAAAATCAGATGTGCAACTTCAAAGCGTACACCCGGTAGACTCTGACCCATCAGAGTTTGGTTTAAAGGGGTTGGGGGGAGGAGATAGCGGCAGTCTCTTGGTAGAGTGCCTTGGAGCAACACTGAATTCACTTGTTCACTGTGCGGAGCTCTGTTGCAGGGAGAGTCGAACAACAACTAACATTTGTATAGAATGGTCGCTCAGGCTAAGACTGAAGTTGTGTGTGTGTGAGTGCACAGGGGAGGGGTAAGAGCAGGGTTAGACTAATCAAATTGAAAACATATAGGCTAGACTGAAGATAACTGTGACATATTGCTTCAATTATTTACACACTGAATACGTCTGGCAAGTCTTGCCTACATCATGAAAGATTGAATACCATTGTTAGCTTATCCACACGTGTGTTACTGACCTGACATCATACTGGCCGAGCTAACTGGAGTGCTGCCGGTCGGCATGCTCGTACAGGAGCCCATTCGGGACTGGTCTTTCACAATTGGGTCTGTGGAATAAAACAGAATCCAAATTAAATGAACACTATTAAATCCTCCATACTCTAGTTCATACAGCCGCCATCGAATTTCAAGAGAATCTCATTTTAAACTGACCACTCACTCGCCTTGTCATTTGAAGTGAAAGTTATGCAGGCAAAGTGGCAGCAACACCTCACACAGTGAATCTTTTTGTTAATCTCTCAAGATGTTTTCACGTTGTACGGTGACGTATTAAATGCAAGTATCATTATTCAGGGCAAGTCCATTGAAAGCCTGAATGACCAAAGCTCATTTACCATTACTTCTCCTATCCCCGTGCACTCTGCTCCCTAAGGGAGGCGTGTACAAGTACAGGTGACATGTAAGCAACCACTTCCCTCTGTCCTTTGTACGTTGAGTAGTGCATGTCAACCTGCTACTCAACTTGCTCCTCCTTCAATAAAGCACTCAGCTCCACTCAATGTCTTTCTCAGATGTGGAA
The DNA here is from genome assembly GCF_018977255.1 of Callorhinchus milii. NCBI lineage: Eukaryota > Metazoa > Chordata > Chondrichthyes > Chimaeriformes > Callorhinchidae > Callorhinchus > Callorhinchus milii. The sequence goes on from NW_024704759.1 coordinate 1,796,983, forward strand.
TCTGGGAGCGTTGGTGGGGGGAGGGGTGGGAAGATAAGAGTAAAGCTGCACTTCATGGTCATGTCATTTCAGACTCTTGCCAAATTCCAACTCTTTAACTACGTCAATGAAAACGCTGACCCTGGAGCAGTCAGTCAGTTGTTCAGGGAGAGTCCAGACTCCTGAAGAAGTAACATTGAAATCAAGTAACATTGAGATCAAATACGCTCGACTGCACAGGTTCACTAGCAGTCAGGAAGCCACCTCCAGATGAGGATCAGAACAAACAGTCCAGTTCTCATTCACAAAAATGCACTGAAATGGTGAAGCAGTATTAACAGTAGCAGCTATGGGAAATGCAGGGACTCAAACCTGCTCACACTGTCAGCTAATGGAGGAAACAGTTGTTGAAGCTGTGTCCATCATGGCATTTGCAATGGAACTGGACGAATACTTAAGGGAAAATTATCTTAAAAATTTATGAAATGCAGATTGAAATAGATAGCTTGAGTGGGGGAATGTGGCCAAGTGGCCTCCTCCTGGGCTGTAAACATTCGAGGATTCTATGAAACAGAATCCAGGCCAAGTGATAGAATAGTCTATCACCACAAGACTATGCAATTTGTTGAACACCTCAACAGAATATGAGAAGACATGACAAGGCATCCCCAGAAACAGAATGAGATGCCGTTTTTAAATGGACCTATTTTAACGCAGGTCTAATTTTAAGGACACAAAATACATCACAATGAGGTCATTCTGTATTACTCCAAACCAATCTGGTATAAATTGCATACTACAGTGGCTACTACATACTAGAATGGCCTTGTGCATTATAATGGCAAAGAAACATGACCTAGTCCACATCTGGTGGGAAGCTGCACAATAATTATAATAATCCTTGTATTTGATATAGCGCCTTATTACATTGTTGAGACGTCTCAAACACGTCACAGAAAATATTGTAAAGTTGAGTGACAGTGTATTTTGTGGTTAAACGCAGCAGCCAACTGCACACAAACAGTCATGAATTGAGTTTTTACAAGCTCTCGTACAAGTCACTTACAAAAATAAGGATGCTCCATAGCTTCTCGTGCTGTTAGACGCGTTTGGTGATCGTATCGCAGCAACTTATCCAAGAAATCCAGCGCTTCCGAGCTGACCAGGTGCTGATTCTCGCTGTGTACGAAGCGCTCCCACCTTTTACGGGAATGTCTGAAAATCAACATTAACGAGATCACTCGGGTGTTGTTACAAATAAGATTGTTTTTAAAAAGGATTCAGTTTCAGCTCATTTGCGAGTCGAGTGAACAAATGCTGGGAACTGACCTGCCCAGGATGTCATTAAACCGAGGATCCAGTTCAATGTTGTACTTGTCAATGTAATCGTACAGGTCCTCGGTGCCAAGCACTTTAGCTATTCTGACCAACTTCAAAGAAAAGAGTGAAGATAAATTAAAGCCACTTAATAATAATAATCCTTGCATTTGATATAGCACGTTAACATGTCTTTGAGACATCTCAAAGTGCTTCACAGAATATACCGTAAAGTGAATTTGCTTCCCCCCCTTCCCTTCACCCTCCCCAATCCCGACCCCCAGCTCAGGTCCGAAACTCTGTCTGTCCTGCGCCTTGGAACGTCCTCCCAATGTCAAAGACGCTATACAAATGTCATTTTGTTGTTATTATTGTTGTTGAATTGACTATATATTTTGTGGGCGAATCGTAACAGCCAACTGCGCATAAGAGTGTCCCACAAACAGTTGTGGATCGAGAGACCAAACTATTTATCTTAATTTTTTTTTGAGGGATAATTACCCCCAGAAAAGCAATCCACCAATCGACAACCAACTGGGTTTCTACTTACTGCTAGGTAAACAAAGGAGTGTGGAGTAAGGAAATTGCCTAAGGTTTTGCCTGCCCGGGAATCGAACCTGGGTCCTCTCGCTTGCAAGGTGATTACTCTATAATCACTACGCTACAACTCCACATAAGAGCCTATTCAAAATGGAATCAGACCAGTTCTAGAAATTAAACAGCTATAAGGAATTAATTTTAAATTTAAGTTTTTTAAAAAAACAGTTAATACACAATCTTTTTATCAATGGGGGTTGGGGGGGTGGGGTGTGTGTGTGTGCGTGCAGGGTGGGGGGGTGGTGGGCGGTGGATTTACCGAGTTCAGCAACGTGAGGAAGCTTCATTACTGCATGCATGATGTGTGGTCGAAGTGGCAATGATTGTACGTACTGCAGTTTATTCACTTCCCCCACAATGAGGCTCTGTCACACCTCAAAGCCAATACTCGCAATGTCATTTATACAGTCAGTAAGTCCATAGCAACAAACAGCAAATATACACTTTTTATAACATTACAAGTCTAGCCAAGTCCATTAGGAAACTCAGCTGAGAAACCCTGCCTTACTTCACTGACATCCCTATAGACAGTGAGAAGAGCCATCATCTCAACCAATCTCACCAACCCCAAGAGAGTAAAAGTACATCATTCTGACCCACTGCATCATTCTGCTGCCTAAGTACCCAAAAGTGGCACCAATATAACTATTTCAAACTAAAACAGGTCAGGAATCTCTTTTGTATTCATAATTGAATGGATTTCTCTTTCAAAGCGCCAGCACAGACACAATGGGTCAAATGGCCTTCTTCTGTGCTGTACACATCTATGTTTCCATAGTAAGTCAACCAAAGAGATGAAGGAGATTTGCCTCCACTCTACCATCCAAAATGAAAGTTAAGGTGTTGCAGAATGACCTTTTTAAAAAAAACATTTTAAACAAATCTGACTCCTGCAACATCGTTCTCCTCCAGCAGGTGGTGGTTCTGCTCTATGTATAAAGATGCTATTACAAAGCATTTTCTAAGCAGAGACACACGAGCAGCAGCTGCAGTTGCACTGCTCACCCCACCCTGCATCACTGTGGGAGCCAGAGGAAGGAATCACACGCGTATACGCTCAAACGCCCTCATTCCACAGGATGACTTTTCGATTCACAGAAACTGAATGGTACCAGTTGTTCTTTGAGCAGCTGCAGTCCTGCCTGACCCACTTTTGGAATTAATTTTCTGAAAGCATTTCTAAATGCGATCACATTCGCTATGTATCTCAAAGTTTACACTGTAGCTCACTCCAAATTTGCATGTAAATTACTGTATGCAATGCCAACTGTGCCTTTAACATGAGGATTTATTCAGTTCACTGGAGGTTTGCAATCTAAATGTGTGCAGATTCAAAGGTATATAAAAAAATGGTCGTTTGCATATTTATTGCACTCCCTCCGCCTTGCCACCTCCTTCCCCATCTTCAGGTTGCGCCGGAAGACCTTCCTCTTTGACCGTGCATATGGTCACCTCCCCCCTTCCCCCGGCTCAGCGTAGTGCTCCACCACTGTCTACCCTGGGATGTTACCCTGTATAAATACAAGCTGCTGTTGAATTTGTGGTTTTCTCATCATCTCACATCCCACACGGGTCCACAAACACTATCGCAGTCAAACTCACTCTTCAGCAGAACACGTTCCCTTCCAAACCAGCTCAATGTGCTTTTACAGTACAGGTCGCCGAGACCCTCATACACGCATTCACAACATTCAGCCTCAACTACACAAAATCCTTGCTTGTCAGCCTCACTGTGTCTCCCGCACTAGGCTCCGTGACCCTATCACCCCCATCCTCGCACACCTCCACTGGCTTCCCATCACACAGAGGATACAATTCAAGATCCTGGTACTCACTTTCAAAGCCCTCCATGGCCTTGCTCCCTCCTACCTCTGCAACCTCCTAACCCCCTACCAAGCTGCTCGCTCCCTCCGTTCAGCGGGTTCTGGTCTGCTTCATGTCCCGCTTTCCCACCCAAGCATTGGTAGGCGGGCCTTCAGCCATTCTGTACCCAGCCTCTGGAAAGCCCATCCCACAGTCTTGCCCCCTCCCTTGCCTTCTTCAAGACCCATCTCAAGTCCCTCCTTTTCAATCGTGCCTTCAGTCACCCTCCTTACCACCTGCCCTCCACCTTCCCCAATCCTGACCCCAAGCTCGAGTCCAAAACACTGATTGTCCAACTCCTTGGGACATCCTCCCGACGTGAAAGGCTCTATACAAAGTGATCGCCAGTCACAACGCTGAATCGTAGGAACAGCACAGGAGGACATTCAGCCTATTGAATCTAACCCTGTCACTGGAACTGCATTCCCCTATTGTTTCCCACACAAGAGGGACTTTCGTCAGGTATGCTTAAAACTCGTACTCGTTCAAGGAGGGAGGGTGGGGGGAGAGAGCAATAGAGAGATAGATAGTGTTGCAGTAACACAGGGTGATAATATGCCATTAACCCACAATGCAAATGATTCCTAATCTATGCCACCAGGAAAAAGCACAGAACAGTGACCCCAACACATCAACACTGGGGAAATTAACTGGGGTAAGTAATCATTCCAGGCTGCTCTCATGTGCAATGTCCCAGTCAGTCAATGGGAATCACTGACTCAAAACAAAGTGGGTCTAGATTTGGAGCAAGCAGAACTCCGCAAATTGTTGAGTTCAATCTTAACTTTCAAATCAGGTCTTCCATTGTTTTTTTTAAAAAGAAAACACAGCTTCAAAATTAAGTTTGTATTTTCCAAAATTCTGGACACTGAAATGTTACACAAACAGAGTAAATCTAGGTCCAGGTGGAATTCCTCCCCAAAGATCTGCTCTGCGGGTCATCCCAAGGCTGGATCAACAAAGATCTGGTGAGAGTGAGAGAAATGTACGGATGTGCCCTTCTGGTCACAAAGCAACGTGTATGCCATCTGTGAAGGACTAAACAGTTTGCTTAAAATACCAGATTTCTTCACGAGAAGCTTTTGACTGAAGCAAACACTCCTTAAAAATTTGACTTTAACATCTTACCTGATCGTAGTTATCGTGCCCATGGAAGAAGGGCTCTTTTCTGAAAATCATGCTGGCCAACATGCATCCTAAACTCCACATGTCTAGACTGTAGTCATACATCTAGAATCAAATAATCCAAAGGAAATCAGAATTTAAGCAGCAATTTTTTTTGTCCATGAACAACTGTGAACCTGTCCCACAGTCCCTTCGCCTCGCCCCCTCCCTTGCCACCTTCAAGACCTTCCTCTTTGACCCTCCTACCCCCCCCCCCCACCCGTCCTGATCCCAATTTCCAGCTCGTGTGCAAATCCTTGACTGTCTTTCACCTTGAGACTCCCCCCCCCCACCCCCCACCTGACTTGAAAGGCGCTACAAATGTCATTTTGTTGTTGAGCAAAACCCTTTAACCTGTCCATCTCACAAGAGTAAGTTCCACACAATTATTAAAGTCTCTCTTATCTGGAGAAAATTACGTCACTTATAAAAGTAACATCACTTATAAAAACCTAATTCAATCGGCACTTTCATATCTTGTGTCCTGTTGAACCCAGTGACAAAGGAAATAACATTTTCTCACCTGATAATCTACAAGTAGTTCGGGTCCCTTGAAGTACCTGGAGGCCACTCGAACGTTGTATTCCTGCCCTGGATGATAGAACTCTGCCAGACCCCAGTCTATCAGCCGCAACTGTGATCCCAGATACAACAGAAAATAATAATAATAATCCTTGCATTTGATATAATGTCTTTGTGACGTCTCAAAGTGCTTCACAGAATATACTGTAACGTGAATTGACTGAATATTTGTGGACAAAATGTGGCAGCCGTGTGGACAAAACTGCATGCAGCAGTGTCCCACAAATAGTCGTAGATTGTGTGAGCAAATAATTATTATTTTTATTTTTGAAGCGATTATTACCCCGGATCCACCAATCAACTAACGACCGGGTTTCTACTTACTGTTAAGTAAACTGAAGTGTGTAGAGTAAAGAAACTACCCAAGGTTTCGCCCTGTCTGGGAATCGAACCCAGGTCCACTCGCTTGCAAGGCGATTGCTCTAACCACTAAGTACTTGACTCCATAAGAATTAACAGGGACGTGTGGGGGTGAGATGTTGCTTGTCATCTGAAGAGAAGGGATCAAGAATTGTTCAGNAAAAAATTCCAATTGAGGGTGGGATAATAATAATCCTTGCATTTGATGTAAGGCCTTATCACGTCATTGAAACGTCTCAAAGCGCTTCACAGAACATATTGTAAAGTGAATTGACTATATTTGTGGGTGAAACGCGGCAGCCAATTGCGTCCAGCAGTGTTCCACAAACACTTGTGGATTGAGTGAACCCAATTTTTTTTGAAAGATTATTTATTAATTATCTGAACACGTTGCAAACCATTCAGGCAAAGGATTCAATTATATCAAAGGATATTAAGCAATATGGAATATTAAGAAAAACAGATAGATAGGTATCAAATAGGTTCTATGTGTGGTCAACACAAACAGGATTCCACACCTCATTGACCCTGGGGCTCGGTGGTAGGATACTAGACGGAATGTTAGTCAGGCTGCAACACACTAGCTTTTGCAGCTAGTGTTAAGGGATCTCCAGACCAAAGCTAATTTAAGGCTTAACCTTGTGCGATCTAAAAGTCAGGACCTAAATTTGCTAAATAATTCTGATTATGACAAACATACTGCAGCTATGGGAATAATTAGCATCTTCAGAGTGAAGATAGCTCTTTTCTTCAATTACACAATGCAAACTGAGGAGTGCAGTGTAACTGCGACTTGTCGCTTGCAACACTGGCAGAAGATTGTGGATTAAGCCCAACAATGGCTGACACGCCAATGCAGTGATAGGAAAGCACAGCAATGTCAGAAGTGTTGCTCTTCAGATGAGACATTAAACTGAGGACCCAAGGCCAGTTCAGCTGGACATTAAAGTTGGACATGAATGAGTTTCTCGGGGTGTCCTGGCTAACAATCCCCAGATAAATTAATCATTCACTTAATGACTGTTGGACTTAACATTGCGCAAATTGGCTGCCGTGTCTGCCTACAAACAGTCACTAAACTTAACAATTACCCATGGAGAAGTTTCAAGGTTAGACATTATGTATTAAATGTAAGCATTATTGCTGAATTCCATAATTTCAACAAAAATGTTCACACTTCCCAAAAACGAATGGATATTAAAATGAATTGTAATTTGATTAAATTAAGGTAAGATTTCAGCAATAACTGTCTGTAGAGAGAATTTTATGAAGCCCAGCCACATTGATCTATTCAGCTTTTTTTTTTTTTTTGAAGGTGGTACGACAGGTTGATAGAGCTGTTAAAAAAAGCAAATGGGATCCTTGCTTTGTAAATAGAGGCATAGAGTACAAAAGCAAGGAAGTTCTGCTAAACCTTTATAAGTCACTGGTTAGGCCTCAGCTGGAGTATTGTGTCCAATTCTGAGCACCACACTTTAGGAAGGATATCAAGGCCTTGGAGAAGGTGCAGAGGAGATTTACCAGAATGGTACAAGGGATGAGGGACTTTATTTAAGTGGAAAGACTAGCGAAGCTTGAATTGTTCTCCTTAAAGCAGAGAAGGTTAAAGGGAGATTTAGTAGTGGTGTTCAAAATTATGAGGAGTTTTGATAAGAGTAGATAGGGAGAAACTGTTTTCACTGGCAAGTGAGTTGGTAACTAGAGGACATAGATTTAAGATAATTGGCAAAAGAACCAGAGGGAAGATGAGAAGATTTTTTAAATTTTTATTTATTTATTTTAAACGAACAGGGTTGTTATAGTCTGGAATGCACTGCCTGAAAGGGTGATGGAAACAGATTCAATAACAACTTTCAAAAGGGAATTGGATAAGTACCTGGAAAAGGAAAAAAATTGAAATGATATGGGGAAAAAGCGAGGGCAGTGGGACTGATTGGGTGGCTCTTCCAAACAGCTGGCACAGTTACAATGGGCCGAATGGCCTCCTTCTGTGCTGTAATATTCTATGATTCTAATATTTATCAAAGTTATCAGGGAGTTTAAAAAGGCATTTTTGGACACTTGCAAGCAAAAAAGGGAGCTGGTTGGAGTCACCTTGGCTCAAATCCAAGTTTCTAAATTGCACTAATAATAAATATACATCCTTCAAATTAAACAGCTTTAAATGGGACAGGCGGAATGGGGGGGGCGACGACAATGGAACAGATAATGTCAACTGCCATAACATAGAGGAATATAAAGAGGTAAAATACATGCACCTATAAGAACTAAAATGGCTAATCTTTATTATATTCTGTCCATTACCTTTCTGTGCTCATGATCAATCATAACGTTGTGTGGTTTAACATCTCTGTGCATAATCCCCATACTGTGGCAATAATCCAGAGCCTGCAAAACACAGAAGATATGACTAGATCACCGTCCATACTTTATTTCATAAAATTAACAAGTGATTTTCAATAGTGTAAAAGTTCATTTACATTGCTTACAGTGAAACCTTGGAACTAGGACAACTCGGCTCATAAGTTTAGCCACAAATATTCCCAATTTCAGTCATGGATATACAAACACCAAATTCACTGGTCCCAGTGAGTTCTTACTCCTGTGAAGTGCTTTGAGTTGTCTTGGGGATATGGTAAGGCGCTACATCAGATATAAGGATTATTATTACCAGAAAGGTTTATTTTGTGGCAAAGTTTGAATGTTTTTTTCTGGAAAAAATCAGGCATTCCCAATGTCAGCTTTTAAACCTCTGGATGGGAATTCAAATCATGTATTGAGGGGGGGTGGGGGGGGGGGAAGAGGACAAAGTTCAAAGAATTGGTGCTGCAGAGTTCTAACATGGAAACTCAAGGTCAGTCACCAAATCGCCTCAGTAACTGGGGCTAGCACAGGTCTTCTTTCAATTTCCACCAAAGTAATGCAGATGGAAAGTCAGTCTCTCAAGATTAAAATTTAGGGGCACATTAAGCAAACAACAGTCTAAATAAAATACAAAATTACATTTCTATAGTGCAAATGTCGGGAGGACGTCCCAAGGCGCTGGACAGTCTGGGAAATGTTTGCAGCATTAAACATTTAAGTTAAGCGATGTAGAACTCCCCAATCTCACCCCTGCTGCGGCCATCAATCTCACTGTACAAGTCCTAGACCTGTAAAACTCCAATGATTTTCTGGCTGAGTGGTGCAGTACTGTGTATTCGGAATAGACATATGGCAATTTCTTTCCTTTTTTATTAAAAACAATCCAAACCTCTGGAATGAAGCAGGTGGGATTTCCCCCTTCCAAACTTGTTCTACGTTTTTTTACTTTAAGGACAATTTATCTATTACTCTTTAGCGTCTTGAAAATTGCAATAAGATCTTATCTGAGCCATCTCTTTTAATGTGAATATACTCAGTTTCCCTTGTATTCTCTTAACACGGAAGACTAATTCTAGCTATAAGGCCTGTAGCCATTGACTTGAATGTCAAGATTATAATAATCCTTGCGTTTGATATAGCGCCTTATCATGTCTTCGAGACATCTCAAAGCATCGATATACGGTGAGCTCAAGAGGCAACTGTATATCTTTCTTGAAAAGGAAAGACTGAAGGATATAGTGAGAAGGTGAGTGTGAAATCAAAGGGAAACGGGCTGGTTGAGTCAAATGAACCTATCCTTTTCCTTACAACTTGTATCAAGCAGGAAAAACTGAAATCTAAACAGTGGGACCGGGTCAGCCAACTGCTTTAAACCATAAAAGCTTACAGATGGTTTAGGTCAAAAGAGGCCTGAAATTTATTGTGGCCTCAGCTGTCGTTCATGGATAATTCTTAAATCCAGTCTTAATTTGGAAGCCAGTTTTCCAAAGTTCTTCCAAATTATTTAAACCATTTACCAAAACTCTTACATATTAAGACAGTAGTCTTATGGCTAAGCCCATGGAAGATTGCAGATCTCAATTAACCACATTAATGTTGGAATCATCTTCATCTCTAAACAATTTTGGCATTCTCACAGCACATTAAATTATAGTTAAAACTATTACAAAAATACTTTCCATACCTTCAAAATCTCATACATGTAGAATCGTATATCATAATCTGTTAAGGTCTGGTAAAGCTGCTGCAGGGAACAAAGAGGGAAAACAAGTTGAAAACATTTAATAATCACACAAAATTAGAGCACAGACCAAAAAAAAAAAGCTTGTTATCGTTTAATATATTCCAGTTATTAACAGGAATATAATGTCTGAAAGCAGGATTAAAGTGAGCAAATGTAAAGGGTCAATCAGGGCATTCTACACACGGTCACCCTGAATGAACAGAGTGTTGCTGAATGGAGATTCATCTCTTAATATTTCCCCACCAAACAATCTAACCCTTTGACCTTGTGAATAGCACCCAGGGGGAGGCGGGAATAACTGGGTAGACACCCTGGCTATTTTAATGCAGAATGTTTCAGAACTTAGCCAAGACATAACAGTACAACCACGAAGGAAAGTACAAACCAAGTGCTTCACATTGGGGATGGCAGAGGACCGACTACAGGAAACACTTTCAGAAACATTTTACTGTAACCGTGAAGGAAATCCTAATCAAATCTTCGCTTCCCTCCAGCCCTAAATCCTTTTTTTGTTAATAAAGAGAATGGAAGTTGATTAACAATAAAATGGTTTTAACAAAAAAAAATCAAACCTAGCTGGTGATCTCTTCCTGAATAAAAAGCATGCTCTTACCTTGAAATCTGTGTTGTTTACATGTTCAAAGACCAATGCAGGTGTCCGTGACTATGAAAAAGCAAAAAAGCCACCCAGTCATAAGCCTTTGAAGAGGACAACATTGCGTACAAAACTACACCAATCATTGATCTGTTTTTTGCCCTAAAAGATTTGCCAGGTAATAATAAATGCTGAAATACTAGTTTAGAATGTTTGCAACTTTTCTTTAATCACAGCACACTGTCTTTAACATATACTGATGTACAGAGCTTTAACACGGAAGCCCAAAGAACTGGCTTGCAGATAGCCCTGGGAAAATTACTTTAATATAAATTTAGTGGAATAAAAAATTTAAAAAGGCATGAATTTTTTTCCTGACCATAAATATCCAAATCCTTTTAAATAATAAAGAATTCATACATATTGCGGCAAACCACTTTAATACACCGCACATTCAGGATTTCTTTTTAATAAGACTCCAAGTACTTGCACGTAATGAATTAATCACCTGCTCAGGAGATTTAAAGTTCATACTGGTATTCTGAACTCTTAATACTTTAGTTCCCTTTGAAAATAGACGTCCAAGGTGTCTCTGAAAGCGGAACAACATCTTGCATTTATACAGCGCCTTTCACATAGGATAATATCTCGCAGTGCTTTGTAGGGATTGTGTAGGATGCCTGGGAGGTGACTGTAGGTGCCATCAGAGGCAGAATTTCAAGCGGTATTTAAAAACAGAGAGATAGAGGCCAAGAAGGCAGAGTACTATAAAAATGCTGGTTCTTTCTTTCAACCCCCAACAACATGGACAAACATTTAGCCAGTTTGCCCCCGCTCTCAGGAATTCTCTACCAACATCCCATCCCTACACTCCTGTGGGCAAATATGCAGTTGCTTTATTCCTACGCAAAATAAACGGTCACTACATTTTGCAGTAAATCCTGTGAAGCATTTTGAGATGACCCAATGTGAAAGTGCTATACGAATGGGTTGCTGGGTAAGCAACACATTCTCCTATCCTGCTTCAATGAAAAATTTATTGATCTGAAAATATTGGATAATTATTCTCCCATCTTGAAGTAAAGGAAGTGCTGGAGGAAGCTCGACTTACCACAGGATCTTTGACAATATCTATGAGTGTGATAATATTTGGGCCTCCACGCAGGTTCTCCAAGATCTTAATTTCACGCTTTATTTTCTTCTTCTTTACGGGCTGCAAGCAAACGTTAGTTTTAAACGTCAGATTACAAATTAATAATACATTTGGAGAATAAACCTTTTACCATATAATGCAAATAAGAAATACCACTCTATAACAGTCAATCTTTCAATACATTTCCCACCATTTACCCCATTTCATAGAATCATAGAATTATACAACAGAGAAGAAGGCTATTCGGCCCATTGTGTCTGTGCCGACTCTGAAAAGAGCTTCCAATCAATCCCACTCCCCCGCACTCTCCCCATAGCTCTGCAAACATGTCCTCCCCAAATAATTATCTGCTTCTCTCTTAAAAGTTGTTATCAAATTGGCTTCCACCACCCTTTCAGGCATTGCATTCCAGATCCGAACAACTCGCTGTTGGAAAAAATTTCTCCTCATCTCCCCTCTTTCTTTCAACAACTATTTTAAATCAGTGCCCTCGGTTTACCGACCCACCCGCCAGTGGAAGTAGTTTCTCCTTGTTCATCCTATCGAATCCCCTCATAATTTTGAAAACTTCTATTAAGTCTCCTCTTAACCTTCTCTGTTCCAAGGTGAATAATCCCAGTTTCTCTACTCTCCTGATAACTGAAGTCCCTCATTCCTGGTACAATCCTGGAATCTCCTTTGCACCCTCTCCAATGCCTTGACATCCTTCCTAAAGTGGAGTTCTGTAGCTCAGTGGTTAGAGCACTCGCTTTGCAAGCGAGAGACCTCAGTTCAATTCCAGACAGGGCGAAACCTTGACCAAGTTTCCTTACTCCACACAGAGCCTAATAATAATCCCTAATCACACAAAACAATAATAAATTGGTCATTTTCAATCTACGACTGTTTGTGGGACATTGCTGTGCGCAATTGGCTGCCGCGTTTGCCCACAAATATACAGTCAATTCACTTTACAGTATATTCTGTGAAGCGCTTTGGGACGTCTAGAAGATGTGAAAAGCGCTATATCAAATGCAAGGTTTATTATTATTATTACAGTGTGGGGCCCAGAACGGAACACGGCCTCTAGCTGAAGCCTAACCAGTATTTTATAAATTCTGTGCCCCTATTTATAAAGTCTAGTATCCCGTATGCTTTTTTTTAAACCAGCTTTATCTACCTATCCTGCCACCTCCAAAGAATTACTTTTAGGAATCTCCAGGTCTCTGTGTTCCTTCACCCCCTTATAAGATTGTCCCATCAGCTTATATTGCCTCTCCTCATTCTTCCTTCCAAAACATATCACTTCACATTTCTCCACATTAAACTTCATCTGCCATTTCTGCCCATTTTACCAGTCTATCTATGTCCTCTTGGAGTCTGCTGCTATCCTCCTCAATGTTTACTACTTTTCCAGCTTAGTATCATCTGCAAATTTAGAAAGTGTACGCCCTATACCCCAGTCCAGGTCATTTATACAGATCAAAAAGAGCAGTGGTCCCAATACCGACCCCTGGGGGACACTACTGCACATTTCCTTCCAGTCAGAAAAACAACCGTTCACCACTGCTCTCTGCCTCCCTGACAATTCTGTATCCGCTGCCACTGTTCCTTTAATGTCCCACAAACAGTCGTGGATTGAAATGACCAATTTATAATTTATTTTTGAGGGATTATTTTTCAGTAACCTTGGATGTCTTGACCAGGTGACTTATCTACCTTGAGCACCGTCAACCTTTTTAATCCCTCTTCTCTGTTTATTCTTATCCTATCCAATTTCTCTACCATCTCCTCCGATATTGTGGCATTGGCTGCATCCTCTTTTGTGAAGACAGATGCAAAGTACTCATTCAGTACATCAGCCTCCATAAGATTTCCTCTTTGGTCCCTAATTGGCCCCACCCTACCTTTGACTGACCTTTTATTCTTTGTATACTTATAAAATACCTTAAAGGTTCCCGTTTATGTTGCCTGCTAATCTTCTTTCATACATCTGTTTGCTCTCTTATTTTCGTTTTCAGTTCTCCTCTGTACTTTCTATTTCTATTTGATTATCTTCTCTATTTTGGACCTGACATAAGCCTCTTTTTCTGTTTTATTTTAATCCCAATTTCCTTAGACATCCAGGGAGGATTGGTTGCCCTATCTTTCCCCTTTATGGGAACGTATTTGTTTTGTCCTTGAACTATCTCCTCCTTGAAGGCTTCCAATTGCTCATTAGCTGTTTTTCCTGCCAGTCTTTCTTTCCAGTCCACCTTGGTTAGGTCCCTTTTTAACTCACTGAAATTAAACATCTTACAGTTGAGTATCTTCACCTTTGATTGTCCCTTGTCCCTTTCTATAAGTACTCTAAACCTAATGATGTTGTGATCACTGTTGTCCAGATGCTTTCCTACTGAAACCTGCTCCACTTGCACCACTTCATTCCTCAGAACTAGATCCAGCACTGCTTCCTTCCTTGTTTGGCTGGAAAAGTAGTTATCCAGAAAGTTATCCTGCAAACATTTCAGGAATCCTTACTCCTCCTTGCACTTTACACTGTTATTTTGCCAGTCTATGTTAGGATAATTGAAGTCCTCCATTATCAATATTCTATTGGTTTTGCATCTTTCTCTTACTTTCCGATTATCTATCTTTTCTTTCAAATTATCTATCCTTTCCTTTAGCAATCAAATTGATTCTACACATATGGTCTTCTATGGCAAGGCTTGGACAATCCCCCAACTCTGTGTAGGAAGACATGTTATTGTTGGGAAAAAAGTGTAAAAACGTGTATTACAATAATAATGAGTTTCGTCCATTCACAGTATATTCTGTGAAGCACTTTGAGAGTCCCAAAGACGTGATAAGTCGCTATTTCAAATGCAAGGATTATTATTATTATTGTTATTATGAGTGAGCTCTGCTAATGAAAAGCATTCTTTAATGTTTAGTAGATGAAAATATTCACTTTCAGTGGCTGGCAACTTTTATGCAGTGCAGCATTTTGGAGTTTTCTTGCCATTTATAAGTAAAACTAGGCACGAATGCTATTTAAAGCAGCCGGGAGATCAATTATCACAAATCATTCAATGTTAATGGCTATTCTTCAGAACCATTCAGTTTGGAATGTTTGAATTAAAAAGAAAAACACACGACACCCATACCAGATGTGTTAGAAAGGTGGACACAGTATGGTCCAGAGTGAGGAGAGAAGGGTGTAATTCTTGATGAGGATCAGTTTCCAGTATCTGCATCTCAACCTTGTAACTGCAGGAGAGAGAGAGCTAAACCTAGGTTACACAGGGCGGGAGGGACAAAATTAGGCAGCCACCCTTCCCTAATTTCCTCAAGTGTGGGATTAGCAGGGGCCTGGGAAAAGGCTGGTCTCCCAGTTGAGTAATTAAGCGTGCCTGAAGCAGGCATTATAAGACAAGCTATCATTTGAGTGGGTTACAGGCATCAGTACTGGGGCGTGTCTTACCTTTAGTATTTTAACAACTACTTTTTCATTGTTTGTGATGTTAATGGCTTCAAATACTTCACTGTATTTCCCTCGGCCTAATTTTCGCACTAACTGGTAGTCATCTTGGTTCCTGCACAGAGAGAATACAAAGCATTAAGATACCTGAAATTCGCTGCAATTTTTTTTAAGTTGGTAAAACAATTCATAAAAACTGGGACATACTCTAGCCACAGCTGTCTTGGTGAAATTGAAGGATTTACTGTTTAAGTAGTCATGTTAATAAACTTTTACCACAAAGTCTTAATTGGAACTCAAGTGCATTTGAAAATGTGAAGGAAACTACACTGTAAAGAAACCTTCGTGACCACAGCTCCTTCTAAGGGGCTCCTTCACCAAACACATGGCATAGTCCAATATTAGCAGAATGAAGGACAGTCAATTACCATACCACCCCATAAGTGACCTGGTAATCAGTGCATATAAAAGGTTGGAATCAACAAAAGGTAAACACTCCGCCCCCCCCCCCACCCACACAATAAAACTTATATTTGTATAGCGTCTTTCAGATCGGTAGGACGTCCCAAGGCACTGGACAGTCAGGGATTTGGACCAGAGCTGGGAATCAGGGAGGATGAAGGGCAGGAGGGTGGCCGAAGGTTAGGTCGAAGAGGAAGGTTTTGAGACACACCTTCTGAGCGGAGGGAGCGGACCGGTTGATATGGGATACATATGCACCAAACAAAATCTGGAAATAATCCCTGATCACCTGCTATTTTATATTAAGTATGTAAAGATTATTTTCCTTTTCTCGCCCCCTCCACTTGTGTAAATGTCAATTGTCTATTGGCTTCAAGTTATACGGATTTGTTCTCACAGTCACAGAGGCAACTGATGTCAAAAGATGAAGTGCGAAGTCACAAGCACACAGCATACTGAAGTTCTACCAGAGCGGGCAGGCAACACAATAGAAAAAGAACCTACGTGCTGCGAGCTAAACTTTGGACCACATCCCTTTTAAAAACAGGACTAATGAAAACCTGGGAATTAGTTACAGCAGCAGTTCAATTAAAGGGGATGGTCTGATGACAATAAATTGCCAAGAGGAAATCAGAACAGTTCACACAGGGCACATGAACTTCGATATTCGCTGACTGACTGGAAATATCATGTGGCCTCTTATTGTTAACTTATTGTAGCAGTTCCAGCTCAATCAGCTTGGGGGCTTCATGGTGGAAACATGAACTATATACGTGCAGCAGAAAGAATAAATACTACAAACTTGATTTAAAAAACATGTGTGCTGATTACCAGGAATTATAATACCAATGTCCTTTTTTTAAAAAAATGACACAGAACAGCATTGCACACATGGTGCACTGAAATCCTCGGCTACAATTTGTTCAGATGGATAGAGTAAAACAGAAACAAATAGTGAGCAAGGCCTACATTTAGGACTCACACCTACAACTGCTTGATCCCCATCTGCCTGTTTTGTGTATGATACCACTGTTCGGTATAATGGGAAAGAACCACCCTGGCTCCTTCAACCATGACTGGTGAATAGTTGGGCAAATGGAAAGCCAGCAAATGCAATTTCATAACAGACCATAATATACCCCAATTGAACTGTTGTTGAGGCAGTCTTAAAACACAAACTGGATAGATTTTTGTAGAAGAGGAATATGAAAGAGTGTCAGGGAGCAAGCATGTGCGTGGGATCAGATTACGTGGCTCATGTCAAGATAAAAAACAATCCAGACTTGATGGATCAAATAGTGTCTACGCTGTAATATTCTATGAACAATCAGTAGACTTGTCACACACAAGCCACTCTCTGCCCACATGGGATTGAATACTGGTCTCACTATGTACCGTAGTTGTCACGAGACAGGCTTGTTTGGCATTAAATTATGGAAAACTTAATACAATAGTCAGTTTATTCTTCATAACCTATAAAATGATCAGAATTATTTACAATTGCAAGATCATCTGAATGACATTATTGTGTTTTTCCCAAAATAATCCCATGATAACTTCAACACTTCATTGGGATTAATTCAGAATGTATTTCGAATTAAAATAGTGCAGTTATCAAACCTTGCAATTTATGCTATTTTACAGATAATTTGCTTTATGCTGACAGAAGATCTGCAAACAGAAATAAGAGTATTTTCCTTCACATTTAATGATACTGTTTTTCCAGAATTTCAAACACACAAAATAAGGATTCAACACTAAACACTCACCTGTTCAATGGTATTTGACAAGTCATCAGATTAAAATTGGGTTGGGCTAATGGGCTAAGCGTGCTTAAAGACATACAAATGTCCTTAATTATGTAACCAACCAAGGTAATGAATTGCAGACGATTCTACAATCTATATTCAGATGTCCTGAATACGTAAGCCTAAATGATTAACACAATGTTCTGAATTTCATCTTAAACAAGGGTCTTGGAGGAATCAAAAAAATAAGGACAAGCACTTGTACAGAACAATGTCATCTTATATTGGAAGTATAAGTGCAGAAAGAGGAACAGCAAGAGGACTTTAAAAAAATGTTATCTGCAAAACAGGGTAAGTTTGTCAATTGTGTGAAATAGAAATACAGGGATCATAAAAATTCTATTTAACCCTCATCAGATTTAACCTATTTCACAACCAGGCAAACTGGACTAAGAATATTCAGGAATTCCAACAATTCAAATTCAGTTCAGGAAACAGCAAGCAATACCCATCAAGCATAAGTCACTGTGATAAACGTAACACACCATGTAAATCAGATGCTATGGCTGACACGAAAAATCCTTTCACGAGGAGCAGTACCTCTACCTGGAACTGTCAACCGGGCTCAAGAGTTGTCTTAAACAATATCCCCACACTGTTCTGTAAATGTTTGAATGGATTGCCACATGGGCCTAATCATTGTTTCTTTGCTTCTTCTGGATGGAAAAAATTCCAACCACCATTCACTATTCTTCCCCCCATCCC
Organism: Callorhinchus milii; assembly: GCF_018977255.1. Taxonomy (NCBI): domain Eukaryota; kingdom Metazoa; phylum Chordata; class Chondrichthyes; order Chimaeriformes; family Callorhinchidae; genus Callorhinchus; species Callorhinchus milii. Next base: position 1,815,115 of record NW_024704759.1, read on the forward strand.
ATCATGCCAAATAGACAACATACTCCTGAAGGCTCAGGACATTGCCATTTGAGCCAACCACAATGAAGGTGCCTTAAAATCAGAAGCTGCTCGGCCTCAGATTTTGCTTTACTCCTTCCCCCCAAACAAAAGCACCCTGTACAATCAAGACAAGGAACTCAGCATGTAGCCGTGACAGTGCTGCAGTGGTTAGCTAAGACGGAACGGGAAATTCATTTCTAGTCCAGTTCAGAAATATTGTCCAAAGCTTCTTCCTCATGCTTGGCTAGGCATGCAGTTAACCTATCTTGTCCATTTCTGTAACAAGTACCCCATAAAGATCAGCAGGTAATTCTTCTTCTCCACGGTATTCCAGGGACACATTGATCCGACGTAATCTTATTAAAAAAAATTGCAGGGCTCCCTTCATGGAATATCATGAGGAGGCGAGGCCCAAAGACAAGAGCACAAAACTAGAATAGAAGCCAATCTTATCCTTGTGCTTCTCTTATTAATTTAGAAACAGCATTTACTAATTTGATTTAGGGATTTGTGAAATAAAAGGTATAGTCACCTCTGTTCATTTTCCATACATTACAACATTCAAAGCACCTTGCACATGGATAGACTGAAAGGCCCCTCTTGCACCAAGATACCATTTTAATGTTATTAAAGATGTGATCATATGACCAGCTCTTTTGATAATATTAAAATGGATCAAAAATTGGCAATGGTATATCAGACCCTGGGCACTGCAACTTCAGACTACAATACATGCTTCAGACTGCCCTGTTCCGAATCGCTTTACTATCAACAACAGCAACAAGATGACATTTGTATAGCGCCTTTCACTTGGGGAGGACGCCCCAAGGCGCAGGACAGTGTACAGCATTTCAGTCCCGAGCTGGGGTGGGAGAAGGGATATCTTTCTATCTATCTATATTATATACATTATATATAATAGCTTATATTATGCAATAACAAAATGCTTTCAGCAGTATACACCAAATAGGATTCAAACCTTTTGAATTAAAGGAATTCAGCACTCAAAAACCACTACGCAATGCTGCATAAACATTTATTGAAAAAAATTAAGTGAGGCCCAAATCAGATTGGAGTTAAATCCCCGACTGTCCAGCTCCTTGGGATGTCCTCCCGACTTGAAAGGCCCCTATACACCTGTAATTTGCTGTTGTACTTGAAAAAACAAAATTTGATCTCTCAATCCACGACTGTTTGTGTGCAATTGGCTGCCATAAATATAATCAATCCACTTTACAGTTTATTCTGTGAAGCACTTTGAGACATGTCAACCTATTTGTCAGATGATACAATGGGGTACAAGTTACTTTTGTAGTTTATAAGCCTCATATCACAAAGCAATATTTTCTGCCAGGCTAGTCTTAAACTTTGCAATTTGACCTCTCCAACCCAACCCAACATTATACCACCCCAATACCATCCGGACGGACACCCAATAAATGTTATGATCAATTTTTAACAACAACTGTTTTGATTACTCATTTGTAGGTGGACAAACGTCTAAGCCAAGGGCACTTTCCATGAAAAAGTATTTGGAAGGGAAAAGAAAAAGAAAGGCCCATGATTACATCCTTCATAACAACATCATGGACAATCAAGAAAACTGCGATTTACCTCAAGACCTTGGGAATCAATATAAAAATTTACTGAATGTTTTTGCTCTTTTAAAAATAGAAACAAATGAAGCTATCTGGTCACAGTTACAATAGCTATTGCTTGGAGGTCTAGTGAAACCATTCCAATTTGAAGAAACTTACCCCCATTCCACGACGTGAGATTCATAGTCCCAGTACTCTCGGGGTTTGTGTGTGTTTACATCAGTGTACACTCTGGCCCTGCTTGGCACAGGTCCTGCCATGTCCGATAGCTGGAAAGGCCCGAGGAGAGTTCAGAAGCAGCGGATGTGAAACAGCGGGGCAGCTGGGGAAAGCCAATTACCTTCAAACTCGGACAATGAATGGAGCGGGATCAGCCTCGCTTAATCGACTCTTTTGCACTGTTAAGAAAAGAGCACAAACATTTGATGAAGTACACCAAGTCACAAATACAGAATACGAAGAGTATGGTGTATGCCAGGGTGGTCCTGTGAGTCAATTTCATCCACTCCTCCATTTCATCTGGCCCACCCGCTCCCTCCAAACCCATAAATGTTGTATGTTATGTTTCTGGAAGGGAAACACAAAAATATTGCTTATGAGCCATGCGGACGTTTCTCAAATAGGGCATCCGGCCCTCAGCAGCCAAAAGTTTGGACCACCCTGAACTGTATGCCAATAAAAAGCCTTGCATCTAAAATGACTTCAGTAACTGCAGGAATAAAAGGTAGTGGCATCAGAAGGCAGAATGTTCTCTCACATCTTGTGATGTATATTTTCTAAACGAATGAAAGTGGTGAAATTTTGGAGCATAAAGTTATGAATATTCAGTGCTAACTTCTGTGTTTTTGGAATATAATTAGGGCTGGATAATTTCAATAAAAATATTATCGGTTACACAAGATGTCTATGTCATGTCAGTCTGAGCAATAGGAACATTAATCCACTTATGGCATCATCTGATAGCTCTGATAGCTTGCAAATGGGATCCCCTTTCCAATTAAGACACATTTTGCACGCTCAAAAAATCTAAGTAGACTTGAATCAAAATACTCAGGACCAGCCTACAAAATACCAGCCTTCAAAATGCAAGCATTATTTCTCCCAGGAAGGCAAAAGTGCCTTGAAAGGCTATGAAGATGCTTTGTGGCTCTACGGGATGCAGTATGACAATTTGATAGGATAATTCCAGATCTCTGTGTTCCAGTATACAGCCCTACAATCCGGTTGGCAGAAACAAAATCATAAGGGACCCCAAAGGGTACATTGGGATACTGCTGGAGATGAGCCAATTAAATCCATGCAGTTTATTGGTAAGAGACACTAATAAGCTTCCACCCTAGCTGAACAAGATTGGCTTTGCAGAGTTACAAGAGCCAAATGGAAAGAATCCCACCTCTTAGTGACATTACAAACACTCCAAATCCCAATGGATCAAAGCAAGCTGGTAAATCATTAATAGCCCTAAGCACTGCAGACCTGCTTGACTCAGGTGATGGAATACCAAGTCCAGTACAGAGAACTAACTCAGTTATGTTCTCCAGACAACAGATGAGCCGCCATTGAGCCAGACTAACCATGCGTACCCCCTCCCCCAGGAAGAAAGCCGCTGGGTGAAATAGTCACATCAGATTGTTGATGAAATCACATTTGAACTTTCATCCAATGGCCAGCTGGCATCAAACGCTTCCCAAGCTACATAAAGCGGGTCAGCACAGTTAGCACTGTCCTCCAGGGCATTACCTGTACTAGCAATATAACCCATTGATTTTCAACACTATAGGTGCAAAGCTTTAAGCCTTGGCCTTTCCTCATCAATTTTTCACCAACATCTTGAATGCTACCCCTTCATTGCAGCACAAAGACCCATGTGGCGTATGTAACACTGAACAGCCATCTCAAAGTATCACAGTTCCAATATCACATACAACACCATTTACATTTATTTAGCATCTTTCACGTCGGGAGGACTTCTCAAAGCACTTGACCACCACCAACTGCTGAATCCGGGTCCTTATTATAAAAGGAATTTGGCAAAGAGATAAGTTTACAGGCTGCCTCTGATTCCAACGGTAGAGTCACCATTTGGCATAGGCAGTGACCTCTCTCTTTCTGCAGCAGTCTGCAATGAGTCCCAGTCTTGATCACAGTCCATTGACCCCCACTAGAGGCGGTTGTGTGTGGATGCTGGGTTAGAACAGGTTGGGTTTTCCTGACGGTATTCACTGTCCAGGATTGCACATGAATAATGGCCAATTAAGCTGGGTACTAGGGGCAAACAAACAGAGCCTCTAGTAGGAAGGAAAAACAGTCAATTTATAACTTTTGCCAGGCGTTATAACCAGCAATTAGTTGAGAAGGTTTCCACCCACGGAGCTTAAACTGTTAAAATGATCTGCTTGAAACTCTGTAGGGCAACCAACAGGGCACTTAATGCAGCACACAACGCAATTCCAATCAACTCACAAAACAAGGCCGCAAAAGTGAGAATACTGCAACATTTAAGTAAAAATACAATGGAACAGTGCAATATAGTGCATTAAAAGTGCAACATTCTACCCGACTTTCCACAGGAATAAGAATTCCTGTCTATCCAGGTTAACTGCATTTATTTTTCATTTATACTTTACAAAAATACATATCCTGTATTCAAAGTTCTGTAGCTCAGCAGTTAGAGCACTTGCCTTGCAAGTGAGAGACCTGGGTTCAATTCCCGGCAGCGCAAAACCTTGGGCGAGTTTCTTTACTCCACATGCCTGATAATAATCCAGCAACAAAACAATTGGTCACTTCAATCCATGACTGCTTGTGGGACACTGCTGTACATAATTGGCTGCTGCGTTTCGTCCACAAAATAGTCAATTCACTTTACAGTATATTCTGTAAAGCGCTTTGACACGTGAAAAGTGCTATATCAAATGCAAGGATTATTATTTATTATTATATCGTCCTGTCAACCTTTTGAAAAGTGTTGCATTATACTGTACTTAGATTTGGAAATAGCACTACCACTATTGTGTCAATTTGGCTCAGGTGGTAGCCCTCTCATCTCTGATTCAGAAGCTTTGGGTTTCAGTCCTAAATCATGACTCATGTAGTCTGACACTCCAATACATTCCTGTAGGTGTGCCATATTGTTGGGATGTGCTATCCTTCAGATGAAACATTAAACTGAGGTCCCGCCTGTCTGAGGAAGTTAAACATCCCAAAGCACTATTCAAAAAATAAAGGGAGTTTCTCCTGATGTTCTGGTTTCAACAATTGGTCATTTATTTAATGGGTGTTTTTACAACATGACTGTGTCCAAATCGGTTGCCACGTTTGCATTCAAAATAGAGTAAAGCCTGTGAAGCTTTTTAAGGCTTCCTGCCGACATGAGAGGCGCAAGTGTTTATTAATAATCTTTCAATTTGATATAGCGCCTTATCACATCTTCAGGAGACATCTCAAAGCGCTTCACAGAATATACCATAAAGTGGATTGACAGTATTTATTATTATTACTGCTGCAAATGTCCACGCAGTTTTTTGTTCTTCATATTTCTTCCACAGGAAGAAAGCAAATCAATTGGCCTGTTCATGATGGAATCTTTACACTGTTCAACATGAAATTGGATTACCATTTTCTTAAACTAGTTTCAGTTATCGCCTCAATATTGGTTAGACTCCACCCCACCCCCACCACGAAGATGCCTACATGACCTCTCCTCAGTCTAGAGGATAATTTCATTTTGGAGGCATCAGTTAAGTCTAATCCTGAAGCTAATGTCTCAAGCTAATTCTGCCTTTCAAGACAGAAATCTACCTCATTTAGGGCTGGAAACAATGGGGTGATGGGGGAGAGAAGATCCGAAAACAAAATTAAATTGAATGGATCAAGTCACGAAGATTCCTAACCAAATGAAATCCGAGCCGTGAGGTTTTAACCAAGAAGACATGAGCAAACCAGTGATCCAGCATCTGTGGCCTCTTCAAAAACCACAAGGTCAGAATCGAAGTCCACAACGCGTTGTTTACCAAAAACCATTTGATCACTAAATAATAGAAAGCTTCTGGTCATTAAATAATATAAATAATTATCTGACTATCCCCAACACCAAGCTGCACTTTTCACCTGCACCCACCTTTGCTTTGGGGACATTATACACACAACCCTGATGAAATCTGCCGACTTGGACCTACAATTCACAGACCCGTGAATGCAAATCAGTTAAGCACTGCCTCACACCCCCACGCAAGACTGATTGATTCAGACAAGTGGAATGTTACAATTTATGCTGCTTTGGACATAATTGTTTTGCCCACAAAATATACAGTGAATCCATTTTACAGTATATTCTGTGAAGCGCTTTGAGGCGTCTCGAAGACGTGATAAGGCGCTGTATCAAATGCAAGGATTATTATTATTATAACTGAGAACTGCAGCGCTATCCACTGATCACAGCAAATGATGTAAAATTTGGATAGAATACCCCCCCCCCCCACGGGCATCTGCAATGCTGCAAGCTCTCAGGCCCAAAATGATTATTTACTGAATGTCCTGGTGCTATTTTCTGGCAGTGCAGCATCAATACCGGACTACCCTTAACTTCAACTGCATTGACAGAATATCTGATTTAAATAGTTGTTCTTCTTTCTGTAGAAAGAAGTGAGTGCACTGATGCATTACATATACACTTATACCCGAATAGCTAAAATATGCATGTCAGATTTATACACTATTTTAAATAATTTTCAATTATGAGAAAATGTTTTTTCAAATCGAAATTCAATTCTGTCCCAAAGTGAATGACATAATTCCAATTTTTATTCCTGGCGAACCCCAAAAACAATTTTATTTTAGAGATGGACGATCTTAAATAGAAACTCAAGACCAAACAATCATTTTTTTTCAAAGAACAGGGTTAGCGAAAGATTAGTAGTGCAGGGACAAATAACCTTTGTATTATGAGGGATCTGATAACAAGTTGTTACATCCATCCTGGCATATACAAGCATTCTAATAATAATAATAATCCTTGCATTTGATATAGCGCTTTTCACGCGGGAGGACGTCCCAAAGCGCTTCACAGAACACACTGTAAAGTGAATTGACTGTATATTTGTGGGCGAACGCTGCAGCCAATTGCGCACAGCAATGTCCCACAAACAGTCGTAGATTGAAAATGACCAATTTATTATTGTTTTTGGTTTTTGGAGGGATTATTATTAGGCTCTGTGTGGAGTAAGGAAACTTGCCCAAGGTTTCGCCCTCTGCCTGGAATTGAACTCAGGTCTCTCACTTGCAAAGCGAGTGCTCTAACCACTGAGCTACAGGACTCCACATTCTGCACTTACCTGGCAATATACTGGATTGCAGTCTCAGATCTCATACTGGTATGAGAAAATAGGATGATCACCAATGTTATAGGGATGAGCATTTATATTACAGTTTTTTATATTATATATATTATTATTTTTTATATATATAATGTTATAGGGAGGAGCATTTACGCAAACTAGGGCTCTTCGGCCTTGAAAAAAACTCTCAGAGGGGACCTTACAGAGGTATTAAAGATTTCAAATTAGATTGCGAAAGCAAACCCAGCATGATACTTTCAGATTCACTAAGGCAGCAGAACAAGAGGACTCATAGCTCTGAAGGGCAATTTTAGGATAGGCACCAGGAAGTATTTCTTTACACACAAGGCTATTAATGACCATCAAGTTATGAAGAGAGATGCTGGCAGCACGTGACGCTTCATTTAAGAAATGCCTTGATGGTATGATGCAAGAACAGGTTACATTTCCGATTGTATAAAAGCATTGTCCGATCTGGTACCAAGACCAGGGAGATCTCAGCTTCTCAAGGTGAGAATCTACCATTAACCTGCCCGTGGGTAAATTCTAGAAAAGAGATCTTCAGTCTCAAAAAACACCAAGTATTCCCAAACTTTAAATCCAGTGAAACATAACTTGCCAAATAAGCATATAGAAGGTCAAACATCTGAAATTTGAATTTACACTGAAACACTATTTTAATAAGATTTGAGGGTGGGGAGGTCTTAATGAACATTGGTCAATTTCCCTTCACACAATGATCAAACCAAATGTTATCTACCATACACTGAACACTGTATGTAAAGCTGATTATTTCTTTCCCCACGTTGTGATTATGGAACAAGAAACCATGGCAACTGTGGTAGTTACAAAGATCAGCAGCAAAATGGTTAAGACAACCAGAAAAGAATAAAAAAACAACATATCAAATTATTTCCCAGGAAAACATCAGTTGCCATCAGATCTAGGAATCTGAAACACACAAGTCCATTTATACTCCAGTTTCCAAAATCCCAGGAGCCCAATCCATTAAATGGGTTTCAAGGAATGAAAATTGTGCTTGAAAGGAAAAATCTGCAGGGCTTTGGGGTAAGAGCAGGGGAGTGGGACTAGTTGGATAGCTCTTTCAAAGAGCTGGCACAGACACGATGGGCCGAATAATAATAATAATAATAATCCTTGCATTTGATATAGCGCTTTTCACGTCGGGAGGACATCCCAAAGCGCTTCACAGAACACACTGTAAAGTGAAATGACTGTATATTTGTGGGCGAACGCGGCAGCCAATTGCGCACAGCAATGTCCCACAAACAGTCGTAGATTGAAAATATGACCAATTTATTATTGTTTTTGTTTTTGGAGGGATTATTGTGGAGTAAGGAAACTTGCCCAAGGTTTCGCCCTCTGCCTGGAATTGAACTCAGGTCTCTCGCTTGCAAAGCGAGTGCTCTAACCACCTAGCTACAGGACTCCTTCTGTGCTGTAAGATTCTATGCAACGAATGAGGTTCAGTCCTCAGATGGCTTCAAAATGCAATTATCTAAATATATAAACGTGAATGCAGTAGTGACACCTAGTGGCAGATCTGTACTGCAACAGTTAGGATTCTCTCCATCATTTAAAGCTCAATTAGTTGTTGAATTCAATGGGTGAATTTATAGAACTCAGTTGCTCGGCGTTAGCTGATCTCAGCCAACAGCAATACAGTTGCCCTCAGTTCTGGGGGATAGGAAACAGGGAGGGGCGAGAAAAAGAGGGGAGAAACCAATGTTCCCAATGACTATTATCCAGCAAACACCACAAGAAACAGTATATGTAGATTCTGAGTGATAAGATTTTGGCTCAATTCTCTCCGTGGATTGAAGCAGCCTCTGATACCTCCCTCACTCAAGTGGTAAATTATTCATGAATGAGCTAGGACAATGGGTGCTAGGAGTTTGTTCAACCGATGGACTTTTACAGGAAAGCAGGACTCTGTCCTCATCTGGATCTAAAAGTACTTCCAACAGTAATCGATGGGCGATGATCAAAAGCAGGTAACACCAGGAACATCCACCCATCCCCCAACCTTTTATGCGGCATTTTTTGAATTTAATTCAATATGCCTTGTGATAATAACTTTTTTTAAAAAATAATGGATTTCTGTTAGGAAATAATATCTCAGGATACAACACAGTATACAGTTTGGGACATAGCATAATATAGAGCGTAAAACCTTTACTTCATTTCTAACCAATTATATTTTGCTTTGACAAGTTTATTTTTACATGAAAGGTGCTGTATAAATGCAAATCACTATTATTACTATCAAGGTCAACTAGAACCTTACTGCTCCTTCAAGACCCATCTCAAGACCCTCCTCTTTGACCATGCCTTCAATCACCCTCCTTCTTCCCACCGCCCTCCACCCGCCCCGATCCCAACCCCCCGCTTGGGTCCGAAACACTGACTGTCCAGCACCTTGGGATGTCCTCTCGATGTGAAAGGCGCTATACAAACGTAATTTTGTTCTTGGTACTAAAACAAGAGTAGCTAACCAAGGGATTGTAGGCGGAACCTTGCTGCTCTGACACAAGACAGCTATAATCATTACCATACGTTCATCTGAAAAGCACCAGCACAGCAGCCAGTTACAAATTAAATCTAATGTTAACCACAATAATGTTTCTTCCACTTCATCACTTTAATTTTAGGTAAGGCTTAATTACAGTATCTCCATTCCCTGTATACGAATATTAAACAAATTCTAAAATATCTGCAGTGAATTTTGAAGGAAGAGGAGGAAAGAAGCTGAGAAACTATATATATATGTGTGTGTCCCACACATATATCCCAACTAAAGCCACTTTCCAAATTTCCACCTTTATATAGTTAGATGCCAGCCATGCCTTATATGGTTAGTTAAGTGCCAGCCTTATAGACACCAGCTTGGCTCAGTCAGCACCACGCTTGCCTCTCCATCAGAATGTGGTGGGTTCAAAACCCATGGTACTTGAGCTCAAAGTCCAGGCTGACTTCTCAATGGATAATGGCGGCTATTGTCAACCTCTTTACAGACAGTGAATGATAATTGTTCAGTTAACAAACAACACTTGTCATTATGACACTGTAGAATTTGTGAAAATCTACTATACATATTTTAATATTGAAACTAGGCTGACACTCCAGTGCAGTGCTGTGGATATGCTGCATTATCACTGGTACCATTACCCTGAGATCCAGTCCTGTCAGTTCTTCAGGTAGACATTAAAGATCTCATAACACTATTCACAAAGTGAAGGCAGTTTATTTTAAGTTTTAGTCAACAACCTCTAGATAAATAGTTGTTCACCTAATGGGGGTGAGGCAGAAACATACAGAGGGAATGAGGAACCAACGTCCAGACTGTAAATGACAGGCTTTTAAAAAGTCCTGAAATCCACTTGCTTAGAATAAAATTATAGACAGTACTGCTGGCAATTCAGATCTTGGCAGGATGGCTCCTGTTAAAGATGCAAAGATTAATTTCTGATATATTTATGGATCAATGGTCAGGTAAACAAACATTAATGTTTGTTATCTTACATGGCACTTAAAAGCCTTGAGTTCTGTCTGTCTCATTCTCTGTGGGGTGGAGGGACCAATTTAAAGCCAAGGAGAAATGGACCACTATATTGGGTTAACTAATAACCTTTGACTTCAACAATGGAATGGCGTTTCTGTATAATTGTTAAGTGTTAAGTAAATATCCTTCAGGGTGCAGAATTGATTTTTTTTACTCAGCATAGGTTTAAGAGAATTGTTCATACAATATAGGTTTTAGTGCTCAGTGGTTTCCATTAAATAACATGTAATGTTGCTATGTTTGACTTCGAATCAACTTGAAAATAATTAGTTTGTATTGACGGTGCCTTTTCTAAGAATGGAGAAGAAACTTTGATTTTTATACTGCCTTTTTTACACTGAAATAGCAATGAATAGGATATCCAGCAATTATTGCAAATAGTACATAACTATTGTTTGTAGGCAGGTCAAGCAGCCATTTTGCACATAGAACGATTCCAGAAACAGCTCAAGGCTTTTAAGTGCCACTCAAGATAACAAATATTTAATGTTTCTTAACCTGTTGATTGAGTCTGAAATAGATTAGAAATTAGCGTTTACATCTTTAACAGGAGCCATCCTGCCAAGATCTGAATTACCAACAATACTGTCTATAATTCTATTCTAAGCAAGTGGATTCGGGACTTTTTATAAAATTATAGCAGAGCTGCTCTAGTTCCTACAAACAAGCCTATCATTCACAGTCTGCACACTAGCTCCACAATCCCTCCCCTACTTTTCTGCCTCACCTTACTTTCCTGTGTGCACAGACAGACAAGATATGATAGTTCAATACCATTTACCAATGAATCTGACCCTGTACAATAGCAACAATACACATGCTATTGAATAGAAACCCTTGGGCCTCGCCCACAGACTGCAATAGATTTTTTTTCAAAAAGTGATGCACACAAAAAATATTATTGTGTCCCAGACAAACGCAGACCACATGTAGTTTGTTTAAATAGACTCTTCTGAAACCTAAGGAGGGAATAAACATAATTGTACAATTATCATAAATTGCAAGCTTTCCTTTCTCTCTCCACTGAAGTCCAGTTAGAGATTAGGTTCCCAGACTATAAATTTCCCAAGAGTCGATGTCCAATCCAACCTCAGACCAAGTTGAGCCAAGAAGTCACAAAAGATATCCCAAAAATTCAAGGCTCATCTTGCACCCAGATAAACACAGCAAACTATATATTTATTCCCAGTCTGATATACTTTACATTTCTTGCTTTTAAAAACAGGTGTTGTATCTTGATCCAGATAAAATATTTAATATTTATATTAAACATAAAATATTTCATACTTTGTGAATTTGAATTCCCCAAACCTAAAACCAAACAATTCCTCTAGTTTGAGGAAGGGAAAGCCAGAATTCTCCCCCACACACATTAGGAACAGAAACAATGCTGACCAAATACGATATATTCTTTAAAGATATTAATTCACCAAATACAAGTGAGGAATTATCCTTAAAAACAAATTCTTGCTCCAAGTCTACAAGCGCTCTAGGGCGCTCTCTGGCATGAAGGCTGCTATATAAATTCAAGAAAGGCCAAGATTTCTCCATACCTCCACCATCTAGAAAAAAACTATTTTTGACACAGATCAAGCAATATTTTACATGATATTGGAATGAATTTAACCTTCCCCCTTAAATCAATAAATTATCTTTAAAGACAAAATGATTGCCCCCATCTACCAAAGAATCAAAGACCCAGCTTGGCTTTCTCTGCCTCCTTCCCTGTCACAAAGATCAGCGCTATTCCTCATAAATGTTTTGTAGATTTCGTAAATGTTTAAATAACACTCTCCTCCCAAAATCAAATGGTAAATTATCCTTGAACTCAAAAACAATTGCCTATCTATCTGTCTGAGAAAGAGAAAGCCAACCTTTCTCCCTCCCCATAATTTTTTTAAAAAAACAACAGATCAAATGATAGATTTAGAAATGAATTTAAAAGTATAACTAAATCCAAGAAAGGAAATGATTGTTTTCAAAAAGAAAATAATAGCCCCAGCCTGGCTGAGGAAGGGAAGCCTGTGCTCTCTCTCATCACCCCCCATATTAAAAAAAGACAAGTGTTATTTCCTTGGATACAGATCAAATAATACTCATCATAATTGTAACAGATTAATCTAACATGAACCCAGGTATCAAAAAAAGGAATTTATCTGGTGTGTGTGTGTGTGTGGGGGGGGGGTGGGGGGGGGGGGTAGGAGAATAAAATACGATTGCCCAAGCCTGGTTGGTGAAAGCCAGACTTACTCCCTCTCCCTCAAAAAAAATGTTAAAAGGATGAGCGCTATCGCCTTGAATGAAGATCAAGTAATTACTATGAGCGTTATTTAGGAAATCAATTTAAAATAAACCCAAATGTGGAGGAGGAGGGGTGGGGGTGGGGGGGGGGGGAACTGTCCACAAAATGCAAAATGATTGCTCCAGTCCTGGCTGAGGAAGGGAAGGGAAGGCCAGTCCAGTCCATCTCTGTCTGTCTGTCTGTCTGTCTCTCCCCCGTTTCCTGGTGTCTGTGTCTCCGGCTGTTACCACTCTCCCCCTCAGTCAGAGGTCAGGGCGGCTGCGGTGCAATACTCCCGGGAGGGGGGGTGGGGGGATTGCTAATCGGCGCCTCTTTGGCCCCCGGTACCTCACTCACTCGCGCGTTCTCTCCCCTCACACACTCCTCCTCTCTCTCTCTATATATATGCACACACACACACACACAAGGACCCCCCCCGCCCCGCCGGCTGTTGTTACCTCCCCGTCTACCCGCGGCCAGGGTGTCGTAGCGGCTATTTTCTCCCGTCTCTCGCTCCGCTCTGACCGCGAGCCGCCGCCAACCCGCCGCCGCCGACAATATGGCGGCGCCGCGCTTCCACCGCGCCACAGCGAGGCTCAAGGTCCCCCCACCAAACCCGTCCGGGGGGAGAGAAAGAACCGCGCACACTCCGGCCTGACAGGCGGCGAGGGGACGGGCGGAAGGGCTGAGTGGTTGCACGAGCGTCCTGTCACTGGACTGCTTCACACTGTCAGATACCAGGTTCCAATTGAATGTTTCCCCCAATGTTTGTTATTTATTTATTATTATTTTTATTATTATTATTATTATTTATTATTAATGTTCTGATGACTTTATTTTTGAAATCCACAGGATTTCTGGGGACAAATACAACGACTTTTTTTTGTGTGCACTTCATGTTTTTCCCCTCTGTGTTTGTGTTTGTAGCCCTGTGGGGTGAGGACAACTCTTGTAGGTAATGATAATAATTCTTAAATAACAGATAATCCGAACATTTGGTACAGCGCGATAGCGGGACTTTGCTGTGCCACGTTCACCTACAGAATGCACAGTCACTACACTCTACAGTGATTCCTCTGAAGTGCTTTGAGGCAAACATTAATGACGTGATAAACTACTATTAAATGCAAGGATTATTAGTATTAGTATTTACAGCGTCAAAAAAAAGTCTCAAAGCACATCAAGGTGAATTGCAGTCAAGTGTAGTGACTGTGTGTTTTTGTAGGAAACTGACCAGTGATTAGCAGTGAAAGTCGGGAAGATTCAGATTGAATCCACATTCCAGGATTATTAGATTTTTATTGTTCCTCTCTTGTGACTGCATATTGCAGCTCTGTCTTCTACAGTGAGTTCGCATTGTAGAAATGTATGAAATTTATAAAGATTCAGATTGATCCCAATCAAAACCGATGGCGATTCGATTTTACCTCCTTTCGAGACACCTGACTGTTCAGCGCCTTGAGACGTCCTCCCGACGTGGAAGGCGCTCTATGAATGTAATTTTGTTGTTATTGTTACTGGTTCCCCTAAAAATAACAAAGTTTTCCAGTAACTCGCCCAAATGGTCATTCTTCCATCAACTTTGGCAATTAGTGTCTGCAGATTACAACAACAACTTGCATTTATATAGCTCCCCTCATGGAGAGTAGCATCCCAGAGTGCTTGACTATGAAGGTCTTCAGGCGTGACCTGAAGATGGGGAAGGAGGGGGCAAGGCGGAGGGATAGAGGAAGAGTTTTCCTGAGTTTCAGGGCGTAGTGGCTTAAAGCACGGTCACGGATGGTGAGATGAGGACATTCAGCTACAGCCTTATCCTGGTCCTGTACTCACCCGACATTCCCACGTACGCCTTCCAGCAGAATAGTGTCTCCGAATAGCGATCAGAGAACAGCAACTCTTTATTCGTCAACTGACTAAACCTGGGATGTGCACAGTGTACAATGTGTACAGCAGAGGTCGCCTCCTTACACTGAAGCATCTTTGAAAGCAAGTGGGTTTCCCAGAGGCAAAGGTCTGCAGGAAAGGAAAGGAAGAGGGAGGATGGGTGTCTGCAGGCAGCTGCAGTGCTGGGCATGGCCAGCTGGGGGCGTCATTGTGCTTGTGGAGGTGCTTGCTGGTTAACAGCGCCACCAGCAGGTACACTGTGCTACTGCACCCAGGAGCATTATCACTGATCAATTATTTCCTGTGATTAATAAATCCCCAACACAATAATCAAACTCACACTACTGCGAGATCTATAAATAGGCTTTGTAGAGGTGGAATTAATGTTGTTTCATAAGTGATGGCTACCTTTCGCCCGCAAAACGCACAGTGACTACAGCATATTCTGTGAAGCCCTTTGAGACATCTCGAAGACGTGATAAGGTGCTATATCAGATGCAAGGATTATTATTATCATCATTATTTCCTTGTGCTAATTATAATAAGAAATGCTTATCACAAGGAATGTGTTGAGAAATATTGCAAATTATAATTTTAATGTCTGCCTGTGCACTTTGTGCCGAGGATGAGTACATTTAGTACTGCATTTGGAGCCTAAAATTGATATACAACAACAACAATTATTAGGATTATTATTACCACACGCTGACACTTCATACCTCCTCATTGTTGAGTAATTTTTAATGGGGTGGACAGAAAAAAGGCCAGTGACACCTGGGGAGGGGGAATCTCAATTGACCATAAATGCACAAAGAAGTCAGTGAAGTCTTCTTTTCGCCACTACACGGTGCTATTTCCCATAACAATTATAGAGTACAGACGAATGGAAAAAAGGCTTTGACTTGTAGATGGATTTCCAAAGTAAGGCACAAAATGCATAATGTATGGGATAAAGCCGCCTTGTCAAAGTTGCCAGAGTTTGCTGTCCACTATCAGTTTGTTTAATAATAATAATTATACTAATCCTTGCATTTGGTATTTAACGTCTTTGAGATGTCTCAAAGCTCTTCACAGGATATACTGTAAAGTAAATTGACGGTATATTTTGTGGGTGAAACACGACAGCCAATTGTGCAACGTCCCACAAACAGTTGTGGATTGAGTGACTACTTTTTTTAATTTTTGAAGAGATTATTATTCCTGGAAAAGCGATCCGCCAATCGACTAGCTGGGTTCCTACTTACTGCTAGGGTAAACAGAGGCGAGAGGAGTAAGGAAACTTGCCTAAGATTTCGCCCTGCCCGGGAATCAAACCCAGATCCTCTCGCTTGCGCGGCGAGTGCTCTAACCACTAATTTAATGTAATTAATTTGCCTTTAGGAATGCATTGGGTCATGTAGTTTCTCTGAGTTACACAGAGAGGGGAATTTAATGACTGGAAAGAGGTACCAGGGAGGATGGTTGATCCAAGGATACTGGGACTCATTTAAGAAACAGACTGACTCTGTGATGGGAGAACAGTGGGTACGGGGACAATAATAAATAATAATAATATAATTTTTGCATTTGATACAGCACCTTTTAAACCTGAAGGACATCTCCAAGCACTTTCCAAGATGTACTGTAAAGTGTGGTGACTGTGTGTTTTGTAAGATTCTGGAAAGATGGGATCAAATGGGCTGAAGGGCTTTCTTCATCCAAACCTCTGGGAAGCAACCTCTAGGGCAGAAAGCTGTGGGTTATAATAATAATAATAATCCTTGGATTTGATATAGCGCCTTAACATGTTGTTGAGACGTCTCAAAGCACTGAACAGAGAATCCTGTAAAGTGGATTGACTATATTTTGTTTGCGAAACCCAGCAGCCAATTACGCACAGCAGCGTCCCACAAACATTCGTGGATTGAGCGACCAAGTTATCATTATTATTATCATTATTCATCCTTTGAAAGCCGGCTTAAGACTGAATTCATAAAGATCTCCAAAACTGCACAATCTTAAATGTTAAGTCACGGCTGGGTCTTAAGGCTGGGACTGTGAGAAATCTGGGGTCTCAGGAGCAGGGAAACCCTGATCGATTCCATCCCCCCCCCCCATCTTTGTGCCTCAACTAACCAGACCCTCCCTCGGGAGCCACGACAGAATAATTCTTCAAATTGGAAACTTTCATGGTGGTCCTGGTGTGTTACTATAGTAACGCTGTGTGGCACAGAGGCCTGGGATTGTGGGATCAGTCACTCTCCGTACCCACCCCCCACCCATCCCTCCTCCCTGTGGCTGCACGTGAGTGGAGAGAGAGAGGAGAGAGTGGGAGAGAGGAGGGAGGCGGAGAGAGATGGAGTGATGAGACGGGGTAGGGAGAGAAAGAGGGAAAGAAATGTATAACACTCCCCATTCCCTCCACGAAGAACACGCAACTTTGCTGCACTGTTTTCCCAAGTTCTTCCCAACAGAAATCGTTCCGTCCTCTGGGCGAAACATTAAGCTGAGAATCCTCCCCCCCTCCCCCCATCTGTTTATTTATATAAAGGTGGACATTAAAGATCCTGCGATGCCGTACGGAAAAGAGAAGGCAGTCTCTCTCTCCCGGTGTCCTCGCCGGCAATCACCCACTGGATAAAAATTGATTGTTCACTCCTTGGCTGTTTGTGGGACGTTGATCCGTGCAAAGTTTGGAGCGGGAGAGGGTGGGGGTGAAGGAACAACAAAGTGTCTGAAAGCTCAGCTGTGAAGAAAAAGTGAGACGATGGGATGGAGAGACATGGGACAATTTTCCCCTTCCCCCTGTTACCCCCATGAACACACACGGAAAAAAAATCCCTGTCACTTGCCCTTCAGAAAAGCTGGGCAATCGAATCCAGCAGTCTGAGATTTAAGACATGATCCTCTAATCCCATGACCTGACCCCTGAATAACTCCTCTCCAGCTACTTTCCGATATTTTTTCACATGTGTTCCACAGGCTCTGATTAATTTAAGAGTCCTCCTCGGCTCGAGCCGGGCTGGTGCAGTAAACTGGCACCAGTCAGTGGCTGGATACAAGCCAACTCTTCCCAGCGCAGGTGCCTTTCCCTCAGAGAATGGAGCCGAGCGGCCCATACGGAAATGAGGAATCCATTTCCCCCTCAGCCCCGTCTCCTGAGGATTCCTGTTTCCTGGTTCCCTGATCCCGGGAATGTCAGCGCTCCGTGTTAAACCACCTGCCCCCACGTCCCATCACCTTCCCTGAGTAAATGTTTTGATAACAATAAGTTATAAACATAATGTCAAACATATGGACTCTTTATACGCACACACACATAAAACAAACAAGACATTTGCCTCTAAAGACACTCTTTAACTACTGTGGTCTTAACCCTTCCGTAAGGCTGGGTTAAAATAAAAGAGGGGGAGGAAGATTTTAATAGGAGGATTTCATAGGACTGTGCGGGTTTGGTAAAAAGAATTAACCTGCATTTCATGCCGAAATGTCTCAAAGCGCTTCACAGTAACCGCTGTGAAGTGTAGTGACTATTTTCGCTCTGGGACGCCACCCTGCGTGAGGGGCGCAAGTTGTTGTTGTTTTCTGCGCACAAATAAACACGGCAGCCGATTTGCGCACAGCAACGTCTCACAATCAGCCATTCAAGAAGCGAGTGATTGATTTTATCTGGAGGGGATTATCGGCCAGGACAGTGGGAGAGAGAAAAACTCCCTTCTGTTTTCGAATTGCTCTGCGGGAACTTTAAATGTCCACTTGAGCCTGATTTGGATACTCTTAAGCACGGCGGAGACCTCCAAACTACCAACACCCGGATTCGTGTCTGCAAACCGTTAATAGTCTGGCTGTAAATCTTTGGCTATGGAAGCCCTGAGTGCAAAGAGGAAGGAATGCAAGATTTTTAAGGAAGAAAAATAAAGACGTGACCTTCTGGGAGTTCCTGCTGGGGAGCAGAGAATAGCCTGGAATCTGCCCTGAGAATTTCCGTTAGGATTTCACGGAATGGGGGGGGAGTGGTGGGGGAGAGAGGGGGGTGAGGGAGGAGGGGGAGGGCCGAGGGGAGCATTGTGTATAACTGTGAGGTGACACCCTCCCTGGAAAGGGGCATGGGCTCCATACCGACCTGTCCACTCCCTTCGCTCAGCAGGCTGCTCCATGTCCCCCCGCCCTGCCCACCCCACCTTCAGCAATCAGCCCTTCAGCTACTCTGCCCCTACCCTTTGGAACTCCACTCCACAGTCCCTCCGCCTTGCCCTCTCCCTCACCTCCTTCAAGGCCCATCTCAAGACCTTCCTCTTCAAACGTGCCTACAGTCACCCTCCTATCCTCCACCCTCCCTACCCTCTTCCCCCTCCTGATCCCAACTTCAAGAAAAAAAAACAATAATAATCATAATCATCACATTTGATGCAGCGTCTGTAACATCTCAATAAGCCTCACAGAGAATCACTGACATGTGTGTCTTGCAGGTGAACGCGGCAGACAATTTTCCGCAGCAAAAGTCCCGCAAACAGCTGTGAAGTGAGTGACCAATGTTTATCCGGGGGATTGTCGGCCAGGACACAGGGAGAGAAAAACTCCCTTCTCGTTTCCAAATTACATTGTGGGATCTTTAACATCCACCTGAACATGCGGGGATGGTTGGATGGTTGGACGGATGGACGTTGGGGGTGCAGATGGGGGAACAGAGGGGGAGCGGGGGTAATGTTCAACTTAATATCTTGCCCGAAAGCAGGGAACAAATTTTGTTGGGAAAAACAGTGCAGTAAAGCCTGGTTGCTGGCTGGGACCCAGCATCTGCCACTGAGGAGTTGGCACCAGTCACTGGACTGAGAAGATCAGGTCTCTGACTGCCCGCTGGGGGATACGGGGAGGTTATAAATCACTGGGGTCTCGCCCCTTCAAGGACCACCTCAGCAGTATAGTACTCCCATTGCTACTTGCTTTTCAAAGCCCCTCTGGTCCCAGTCACAGACGGAGTCTGCCCCCCTCTCTCTCCCTCCCTCCCCAGTTCCCAAGAGATTTACAGACCTACATGGAAAGGAAAAATGCAGCTCACAGCTGCACCCCGAGCTGCCCTTGTCCACTTGGGAAAACAGGGAGAGTGGGAACCACAGCTGGCACCAACAAGAGCAAAGCAGGAACATTAACCCTTGGAAATATGTATTGGCAGAAATAGATCCAAAAGATCACGCACATAATAATCTTTGCATTATTACTCAGTGACTTTCATGCCGGGAGGAGGTCTCGAAGCGCTTCACAGGATTTACTGTAATGTACAATGACTACGTGTTTTGTGGGCCAACTAGTAGCCTGTTTGCACACAGCGACATCCCACAAACCAGCCATGAAGTAAATGATGAAATAATAATAATGTGGTTACTCAATCCATGGCTGTTTGTGGGACACAGCTGTGTGCATTTGGCTACCGCGTTTCACCCGCAAAATACAGTCAATCCACTTTACAATACATTCGGTGAAGCGTTTTGAGACTCTCAACGAAGTGATAAGGCCCTGTATCAAATGCAAGGATTATTACGATTATTATTATTTATTATAACCCACAACTTTCTGCCCCAGAGACGAGCGTGCGGGTGTCAGAGCCAGGCTGACTCACTCTGGCTGGAATGTGTAGGAAGCCTGACTTAATGGGTGTTTGCTATTGCCAAGCTCAGTGCTGCGCTGGGCTCCAACAATGAGAAGTATTTGGAGGAAGAAAGGAGTTAAACCCCAGGCTGCTGCTCTCACTGCGAATGAGGGAAGCAGTACGTCCTTGACCCCCAGCCAAGAAACAATCTCCAGTGTTAGAAAAGCAGGTGACAGGATACACGTATGGGAGCCGTGGCTGGAGGTTAACCCTTTCACTGCCGTTGGACGAGTGATGCGCCTCACTGACTCCCCCCCCCCCCCCCACCCCACTCTGCGCAGGTGTAATCCACACAAAATACAGTCACTTCACTCACGAAAACCTCAGGCAAATTTCCTTACTCCACACACACACGCCTCTGTTTCCCCAGCAGTAAGTGGGAACCCGGTTGTTAGTCGATTGGCGGATCACTTTCCAGGCGTAATAAGCCTTCCAAAAAAAAATGTGGTCACTCAATCCATGACTGTTTGTGGGACGCTGCTGTGCACAATTGGCTGCTGCGTTTCGCTCGCAAAGTGTACAAAAAGGCTCCCATTGTGAAACTGCAAAGCGGTGCCTCTCCCCCTTCCCCAAACCCATCCGTCCGTCCATCCACACTGCTCG
Source organism: Callorhinchus milii (assembly GCF_018977255.1). Classification (NCBI taxonomy): domain Eukaryota; kingdom Metazoa; phylum Chordata; class Chondrichthyes; order Chimaeriformes; family Callorhinchidae; genus Callorhinchus; species Callorhinchus milii. The sequence goes on from NW_024704759.1 coordinate 1,836,047, forward strand.
GAGTAGACATGACATCTGTCTGGATTCTGGGGCAGAAAGTTGTGGGTTCCAGCCCAGCCCCACCGCTATACATTGTTGGTGAACGCACCAGCCACTTTGCGGACAGCAACGTTCCACAAACCGCCATGAAGTGAACGAGTGATGTGATGGGGGGGGGGGGGATTGTCGGCCAGAACACCAGGAGCGAGGGAGAGAGACTCCCGTCTCTTTCCAATAGCGTCGTGAGGTCTTTGATGTCCACTTGCACAGGCACAGGCCTGGTGGAGACTCATTCGAAGGACGGCACAGTGTACGATGCAGTGCTCCCCCCACCAGTGAGCTGCAGGGTCAGCCTGGACTGTGAGCTCAGGGGAAGCCGTCAAAATGGTTTTGAAAAAAAAATGGGGTCATTTCGAGACACTCGCTGTAAAATGTGGAACTCATTATATCATACACACACACACACACACCCTCTCTCTCTCTCTCTCCAACCCCCACCGCTCGGTCAATCACGCTTCAGGAAGTAATCCACAGCATTATATCATAGTTCTCTAAGTGGCACGCTTCCACCGGACAAACATTAGCCTTATCAGACCTCCACCTTTAACAATGACAGGCACACTGACTCCTGCACTAACCAGTGCCCTGTGGATTGCTAATGACTGTTTGACACGCAATCCCAGAGAATTCTGACGTTTAACTTTCCGAGGTTTTACGACCTCTTTCTAATGGAGAGAGAAAGAAAGACGCAGAGATCATCAAGCAAGGAAGAAAAACACAGAGAGATACGGTGACACACTACGTTTGGAGAGAAGGAAGGACAAGAGGGGGGGAGAGAAGGGGAGAGGGAGGGAGGGGGGAGGGAGGGGGAGAGGTGGGGGTAAGAAATAAAGAGAGATGGGGGGGGTAAACACCCCAAACAGCCCACATCTGGCAGTGCGACCGTGGTTGGGATGGGAGAGCAGGGAGATTGCAGAGCCTGGAGTCCTGTAGCTCAGTGGTTAGAGCACTCGCTTTGCAAGTGAGAAACCTGAGTTCAATTCCAGGCAGAGGGCGAAACCTTGGGCAAGTTTCCTTACTCCACACAGAGCCTAATAATAATCCCTCCAAAACAAAACAATAATGAAATTGGTCATTTTCAATCTACGACTGTTTGTGGGACATTGCTGTGCGCAATTGGCTGCCGCGTTCGCCCACAAATATACAGTAAATTCACTTTACAGTGTGTTCTGTGAAGCGCTTTGGGACGTCCTCCCGATGTGAAAAGCGCTATATCAAATGCAAGGATTATTATTATTATTATTATAGAGCTCTCTATTGCCCTGAGTGGCTGCAGAAATGTCGGATAATGTTAAGCAGTGCTCCCTGCTCCCAGCCAGAACAGGGCGGCTACACCTGGGGCTCAGGGTGAAGCCAGGGTTAATTTCCGAATTACATTTCTAGATAAACATGGGCCCAAAACTGATGGGAAACAGACAGTGAGCGGAGAGATGGTTGTTTTAAAAACCTGGCAATTTCACTGGGTTTTACTCTGTCGGTGACCAACTGTCAGAAGCTAAATACAATAAATTGTAGTTTCTCTATTTCTCTCTCTCTGTACTCCATTTTTTGTGTTCTCCTTTATTCTCTCTCACTTTCTCTCTCTCGTTATCTATCTATGGGATAAATATCAATGGCAGGCTATGCGGTTTTAGCTGGTTAGACTCCAGCAGTTACCCCAACACCTCCTGTTTGTCCCTCGTCCACTCCTTTCCACCATCGGTGGCTGTGCCTTAAACCACTACGCCCTGAAACTTTGGAGTTCTCTCCCCTGATCTCTCCGCCTTGCCCCACCCCACTTTAAAATTTCACCTGAAGACCTTCCTCTTGGATCGTGCTTACGGTTCACCTCCCCCCTCCCTCTCCCCCCAGCTCGGGGTCAGACTGTTAAACTGTCCGGGACTCTACCTCGCATGAAGGGCGCTATATAAACGCAAGGTGTAGTTGTTGGTTTGGATATTCTGAAGTATGGTGATAGGTTTGTGCATGTGTCAGACACCCAGCTGACCAAAACAAAATCTATTTTTCTAATCTATGTCATCCGCCCATTCGCCTGTCTGGTCTATGAGCTGAAGTTCTCAATGTGGGGGCTCGAACCCATAACTTCCCAACACAGAGGTGGGAGACAGGGGTGTGCAGGGTGGGAGTGGGGGGGGTGGGTGAACGACACTGGGTTGGGGGGGTGGATACGCTAATAAACTGAGTTTGTGGGTGAGGGGGCCAGGGGTGGGACAAGACCCCACAGGGAAAAGGTCTGTTGGGGCTGTGGAGGAGGGGGCCAAATTGTGTGGCGGATAATAAAATCCCTCTTTGCTTTGGTTCTGGTGTATCATTGTGGCGAGCGGCTGGTCGGACCCTCCTACAGGTTTAATCGCATCCGGACACAGTGTTAATCCGCATTTCCTCACACTCTTTGTAGCTCAAATCCAGGCCCTTTGATGCCGAGTATAAATAGGGAATGAAAACAAACCCCTCACGTCTGCGTGAAAAATGATCAACTCAAGACAACGACCACTTTGTAGGATTATGTGGTAACAGAACCTTAATGAGGCCAGAGTGCAGTCCGTCTATCAATCTGTCTCTCTTTCTCCATACTCCTACTTTCTCTCTCTTTCTTTCTCGTTATTTTAATAATAATCCTTGTGTTCGATACAGCGCCGTATCAAGTTGTTGAGACGTCTCAAAGCGCTTCACAGAATGTACTGTAAAGTGGATTGTCTGTGTATTTTGTGGGCGAAACGTGGCAACCAAAATTGCGCACAGCAGCATCCCACAAACAGTTGTGGATTGAGCGAGCACATTTTTTTGAGGGGGAAGGATTATTACTCCCGGAAAGCGACCCACCAATCGACTAATAAGCGGGTGCCTCTACTTACTTAGGTAAACAGATGCATGTGTGTGTGTGGAGTAGGGAAACTTACCTAAGGTTTCACCCGCCTGGGAATCGAACCCGGGTCCTCTCGCTTGCGAGGCGAGCGCTCTAACCACTGCACTACGGAAATCCGCAATTTTATTGACCTGTTTTCTCATTCCCTTCGTTTTCCCTTCCTTCGGGCCAAGCTGCCCTGACCGTGTGGGAAGCATTACACTGAGGCCTGATCCCAGGCTCCCAGACAATGTGAAACACAGGCCGGGAAGGCAGGACAGAGACATACAACTCCCAGGTGCAGAGAGAGAAAGGGAGAGAGAGAAACACTAGGCTTGTTAAAGTTAATGAAAACTCTTGGTGAGTGTGTGATGTTTCCCTCACTCGGTGACGCTGCTTTGCTGCGTCAAACGTGGGTTTACAAAATTCCTGTGGGAACAAATTTAAAAAGTTTGAATTGTCCGAATGGTTAACATTCAAACGACAGCACCGAGTTATAATTGCAGTTATTATTCTCGCACCTGATCCTAGCGTCTGTTTCGGGAGTTTGGTTTAACTCTCGTGAGAAAACTTTGGCCTGCACTGAGCTGATGTCTAATCATCTCATTGTGTTTCCCCCTCCCTTTTCCTCCTCATGTCCCTCCCTTTCCAGGTGTCAGCTTAGTTCTGTTGGTAACATTCTCGCTTCTAGGCCAGACAGTTGTGGGTTCAAGCCTTACAGTGAGACTTGGGAGCGCACAGACCAGGCTGACTCTCCAACGTCAATATTGAGGTGGAGCGCTACATTGCATTATCAAGGCTCCTGTCCTTCAGATGAGACGTTAAACTGAAGACACTATCTGGCTCTGTCCAGGTGGATGCTAAAAATCCCTGCAGCGCTATTTAACAAGAGAAGAGAGTTTCTTCTGGTGCCAACAATTCCCCAGATAAACTGATCTTTCGCCTCCTTGGCCGTTTGTGGGACATCGATGTGCACAAACTGGCTGCCGCATTCGCCTACAAAATACACAGTTTACAGTAAATCCTGTGAAGCACTTTGAGACGCCCTCCTGACATTAAAGGCACCGTATCAACATCGCCACTATTGTAGCAGGTGACTACTAGGATGTTAGAAGATGAACCAGATGGACCTTGGCCTTTTTTCATCTAGCAATGTATGTCTTCCTACGAGATGGGGGGCGGGGAGTGGGGGGCGCATGAGCGGACACAAATTTAGAGGTAAGGTTTGTAGCATTAATTACTGCCGGCGAGTTTGGAAACCCCGCACATCTTGCCCCATAAAGGTCTCCAGAACTGATTCTCCAGCTTCATGGGCAGCCAAGTGGAATAAATAACCATTTGGAACCCAAGGCAGACTTGTAGCTAACCTGCTTGTTTATTGAGCGTTACCTCAGAGCGTAGACGGAACGCAGACCGAAGGCAGTGTGAGTAATCTTATGTTGACGGGATGAATACAGTCTGAGGTTCTGCTCTCTAATGCGAGTTCCTGCTTCCAACAAACCCCAGTCTTTGCACGTCCCTGAGCTGTTGCTGGAGATTTACACCCTCAGACCCTCACACAGCTGCAGAGTCTCAAAGTTCAGGATGTGTTTCATGCTTTTTCTGCCGTGTCTAATTCTTAACAGACCTCGTTACTTGAAAACCATGTGGTTCAGAGTGAGAGCGAAAGAGAGAGAGAGAGAGAGAAATCCTCTGGAGATAAAATCCCACAGAAAAGCTCAGAGCTTCCGTTAAATCACTCCCGGAATAATTATTAATCCTCGCTCTAAAACGTCGTCCCGTCTCAAAGCGCTTTCCACATGGTCGCTGTCAGCCACTGTAATAATAATAATAATCCTTGCATTTGATATAGCACCTTATCACGTCGTTGAGACATCTCAAAGCATCTCAAATCTATATATTCCATAGGCAAATGCAGCAGCCAGTTTGTGCATAGCAAAGACCCATAAATTAAGCTATGAATGAATGATCAATTTTCTCGGGGGAGGGAATTGTGCTCCACGAGATATACTGTAAAGTGCAGTGACTGTGTATTTTTTTGATGAAATCCTCTCACCCAAAGGACTACACCTTTCACAGTGCATCGCTCCTCTCTCTCCCTCGCCCCCTCCTCCCCCAACACTAAGCTGAAGCATCAAATAATAATAATAATAATAATAATAATAATCCTTGCAATTGATATAGCGCTTTACACGTCGGGAGGACGTCCCAAAGCGCTTCACAGAATATACTGTAAAGTGAATTGACTGTATATTTGTGGGCGAACGCGGCAGCCAATTGCGCACAGCAATGTCCCACAAACAGTCGTAGATTGAAAATGACCAATTTATTATTGTTTTTGGTTTTGGAGGGATTATTATTAGGCTCTGTGTGGAGTAAGGAAACTTGCCCAAGGTTTCGCCCTCTGCCTGGAATTGAACCCAGGTCTCTGGCTTGCAAAGCGAGTGCTCTAACCACTGAGCTACAGGACTCCACCTTGTCTGTGGCCCAAAGTCCCCAATATGGGGCTTAAACTCACAACCGTCTGACCCAGGGGCGAGAGCACTACCAACTGATCCTACAAAAAGAACATGGGGAAGGGGGAGGAGTGGGGGCATTGGGTTAGACCCTCTGACAGTTAGGGGTGGGGAGTGCGTTGGGTTGGAAGGCAGCAAGAGGTGAAAATGGTGCCATCGAGGTGAGTGGCATCAGAGCTGAACTGATCCCTCTCTCTGATTATTTACAGCTCTCTCAGGCCAGATAACATTGGGGTCAGCGATGGGGTAAAGCCATCCCCACGGTCTCTAAATCTGATGCAGACCAAGAGCATATGTCAGTTGCCCAGCTCAGGGACACTGAGGTCCACAGCAGCCCCAGCTGGGATGAGATGACTCCTCGCAGACTGGAGATTTCCAAACCAACCGAGACCAGGAAAACAAGCCTTGCTTCTGGGAATACATTGCATCTGTCTATAAGTCACCAGGGCTGTCGGCAACAAGTGGGAGGGAGGGACAGAGAGATGGGAAATATTTTGACTCTCTAGGTCTCTACAGAGACCTGGAATGTGAGCTCAAAGTCTTCGACATGAGGCTGGAACGTTCGGACTCAGAGACCAGAGCTAGGCTGACAGCACTGAAACACTTCAAAGCAAATTAAGCATCAAGACATCGACAAGGTGCCTAGCGCAACGCATCGCAGGCAAAACAGTGAACCTCCTCCCCCCTAACCCAGGGTCCCTGCTTACCATCTTGTGTTCCTCTGCCCTGCCCTCACACCCTTCCCTCCGACCCACTGACACACTTCTTTTTCTCCAGTTAAAACATGGATAAACCTTCCGGTTTGCGATTTAGACTGAACAAATTGTCCTGGGGGACCGGCAGAGGCAAAACCGCATTTCAGTTGGATGTGCGCCACCCAGCAATGCTTCCCCCTCCCTCCTCTTGGCTTTCGCTGATTTTGCCGTTTTGACAGTACGAAGTGAATGGACTCACCATGACTCTCTCTGGGAAGGTGTGTGTGTGCAAGAGCGGAGGTGGGGGGGGAGGGGGGGAAGAGTCTCAAATCAGCTTAGTGGAGGGAGGGAAGGCGGTCAATGTTGGGACCCTGGAGAGTGGGAAGAGTTGGAAATTGCAAGAAAGTTTTGACTCAGGCAATTTGTGTAGCTTTCACACACACACACACACACCCTGCCTCCCTCCTCCTTCACTAACTAATCCACAACAGCTGCTGCTGCTGTAGTCCATCCCTCTATCCAGCTGCCCAGTAAAAGGCCGAGTGTGAGCTTTCCTCACGGCTTTGAGAAGGGGCTCCATTGTCTCTAGTTGGGACCCTAACACGTGGTGTTTCCTCAAGGCCACGCGACTGGGGACAATAGGCTTGTCGGTAATAACAGTAACAATCCTCGCATTTGAGACGTCTCAAAGCACTTCATAGAGTATACTATAAAGTGAAGTGACTGTATTTTGTGGGCGAAATGCAGTAGCCAATTGCGTGCAGCAGTGTCCCACAAACATTTGTGGTTTGAGTGACCACTTTTTTTTAAGGGAACATTTTTACCCCCGGAAAAGCGATCCGCCAATCGGCTAACAACCCTACTTACTGCTGAGTAAACAGAGGCGTGTGGAATAAGGACACGTGTCAAAAGTTTCACCCCACACTGAAATTGACCTGGATCCTCTCGGTGGTGAGCACGGTAACCACTGTGCTACGGGACCTCTCTGAGACTCCCAATGCTGTAGCTGGATGCCATTTACTGGAAGCTCCCAGCATCCCTGGTGGGAAGGGGGCCACCGAAACCTGCCACCCTCCTTCACGGCCTCCGCAAATCTCATCCCACCCTGCCTGCTGTCTATTGCTCCCTCCCTTGCCTCCTTCAAGGCCCATCTCAAAACCGTGCCTTCGGTCACCCCCCTACCCTCGCCCCTCCTGATCCCAAACCCCCAGCTCAGGTCTATATCCTCTTGACGTGAGACAGGAGACAGGAGACAGCTGAGCAATTGAATTTTTACGAACCACAGGTCAATGTTTCACCTACCTGTCTCTGTGCACAAACAGGCTGCTGTGTTCACCTACAAAATACACAGTCACTACAATCTGCAGTATATGCTGTGAAGCGCTTTGAGACCTTCCTTCTCTCCCACGATGGGGAGGTGGGGATGATTCATTCCAAATGGTCACTTGACCACAAGGTTCCTTTAACACATGCACATCCAGCAAGACACTCACCCACCCAGACCAGAGTTAGTACATAACTACACAACACCAGATACCAATATAACACTCCACCACATTGCACTGTATGTATCTCTCCTTTTATTTTTTTTCCCCCACATTTTTCACCTGTCTAGCTTTTGGGGGGATGGGGGGGAGGAGGGATTTTTTTAAAAAAAAACAAACAGAAAATACGATATGGACACAAACACTCAACACACACAGAAAAAAAAACTGAGATTATCTTCAGCTTGCTAGATCTCTGCTTGTTTCTTCTCTCGCTTTGCAAGCACGGTTCACTCCATCATGGTCTACATGTTCTCGAACAGTTCATGAGTTGGGGAAACACCACTGAATGGGTTGGGCTGGGGTGGGGTCAGGGGAAAGGGGGCTCAATGATACATTAACACTCCCATGTCCAAAGTTCTGCCACGTGTGTGATGCAGAGAACCCGTTCTTCCTTTGCCCCTGACCTTGAGGACCATCTGATCACTAGCTACTTGCAAGGCAGGCAGGACTCTGTTCCCGACCCTCTCTCACTCTCTAAGCCGCCTCTTGGTGCATCTGTTACTGGCGTTGCATCCGTAGAGTACCCGGGCCCCTCAGCTTGGAGTAACCGCTCTTCCCGTCTCTCTCCTTAACCTGAGTAAACAACAAAGAAGCAAACAGTAAAATCACAACACACTGAGAATATTTTTTCAAAATTCAACAACAAATATGTTTTAAAAAAAACAGACAAATATTAGATTATTTACGTTTATTTTCCACTCCTAAGAGGCGAAAGTATAACGGGAATCTCACCTTTATAGATATATATAAAAAAAATTATTTTAATTTTTAAAAAATCAAACATCATATCTTTGGAGACTTTGTTGACAATCCCAATTAAAATAGTTGGTGTAAAAAAAAGTGCCATTAAAATATGGTAACAATTTTTTGGGAGAGGAATAAAATCTACAATATAATTTTCAAATATATATACGTATAATTTTTTTTAGATTTATAGATGTTTAGCCAATTTTTTATTTTTTTTTCAAAATGTTTTTTATCACCCCCACCCCCCCACCCAACACCCCCCAAAACAAATCACGTTTCTACACTGCAGATCCGAAAGAGGGGAAAGAACAGTATTAATCTGCTGGACTGTAAAGGTAATGCTGTGTGTGTGGTGTTCATTTCACACAGTCTGTAAGTATAGAACTGTATCCAATGTGAAATTCGATATACCTCACATCTCTGTTTGTTCTACATGGGGGTCATTCACAAAAAAAAAACACCCACTCTGTCCCTTTTATACTCTCCCAAATTATTCTCCCCCACCCCAACCCGTGCGTGTGTGTGTGAGGGGGCGTCCCAGTCAGAAATCAATAATTCAATCCTTTTTAAACTCCAGTTACTTTTATCATAATAATAATAATAATCCTTGCATCTGCGTTTCGCCCACAAAATACACAGTCAATCCACTTTCCAGTATAGTCTGTGAAGCGCTTTGAGACGTCTCGAAGAGGTGATAAGGTGCTGTATCAAATAATAATAAACCTTGCATTAAAAAAAACGCAGCAGCAACTACAAGCAATTACACGCAGCAACCAGTTGTGGATTGAGTGACCACAATATTATTTTTTTTTGCCCATCGTAACACTAAACTGCACAAAAAACCTGAGCTTTTAAAGCAACTTTTGTAATTTTTTTTTGTTTTAACTTTTTTTAAACTGTACCTGTGTTTTTTTTAATGAAAGGTGTAATATTAAAATATTAACTAAATGGTCAAACTGTGACTGAGTGCACTTGTGGAATTAGGAAGCCCAAAAAGCCCAAAGCGTGTTGTTTTAAGATAACTAACGAACACACTAACTAACTGACTGACTCTCTTACGCAGTTCTTACACTCCTAAGACTTTCGAGAAAGAGATTTATGATTTGCGTGGCCGGACGTAAGCGTTTTCAAGAATAATTTATTGGTGAAATTACAACACTGTAATTCAGTGGAATTCTGTCGATTAAGTTACAAATGGTAGATTAATGCCGGCAGCAGAAACCTCCACTTAAATCAGTAACTTAATCTCCAAGGCACCAATTTATTATTTTTTTGTAACCGAAGCCTGCAGTTTGTTTAAAACTAATATTAATTTGTTGACACTTTTGAAGTGTATTCTAAAATCATACAACTACAGCACTGGTGTTCGCTCCCCACTCTGGAGCTCTCCACTCTAATCCTATTCCCCTGCTCTGCCTCTCGATCTTGTTAATAGTACTCTAATGTTTATCCAATTAACTTTTAAAGCTCTGGACCACAGCGGCAACGTATGATAAAGCACACAGACATTCTATTAGCCCCACAAAACACACACACACACAGTCACTACACTTTAAATCCTGTGAAGTGCTTTGGAATGCCCTCTAGACGTGAAAGGTACTAAACCAAATGTAAGCGTTATTGTTATTAATATTATGTTATTACAGTTTAAATCACTCTGTAGTGGTAATTTCTAAATAATAACAATAATCATTGCATTTGATATAACGCCTTATTGAAGTTCTTCACAGATTATAGTGTAAAGTGTAGGGACTGTGTATTTTGTGGGCGAAACAAGCAGCCAATTGTACACAGCAGCGTCCCACAAACAGTTGTGGATTGCGTGAACACATGAATAGATGTTAGTTTTCTTAATATACCCAAAATAACTACTTTTTGCAGGAGGCTGATATGTTGATCACCAGGTGTGTTGTCAAGCCGCTTATGAATAGTCTTATTAACAGCCCCAGTTACACTGATCACTGTAGGAACTATGTTTGGTTTACATTGACACGTGGGTCCGTGTAGGTCGATGTATTTCCCAATTTTCTCTCGTTCCTAATTATTAATAATAAGCCTCTGTGTGAAAAAGGTTCCTCCAGTGTTTCCCCTTCCTTTCCTGGTGATAGAAATCCTTTCACTTCCTTGCACCTCCCTATCTCTCCAACCCGCTATCTCCCCACTCCACTACCTGCTGCCTCCGCTCGGCTGGCTCCGGCCTCCTGCTCATCCCTTCTCCCCTCTGCTCCACAATCGGCGGCTGCGCTTTCAGCCACTACGCCTCAAAGCTTTGGAACTCTCTCTTTCTCAATCCCTCCGCCTTGCCCCCTCCTTCACCTCTTTTAGATCACGACTGAAGACCTTCCTCTTCGACCATGTTTACGGTCACCTCCTCCCATCCCCCTGACGCGGCGTTGGGCGCCGCCACTGATAGGCACTACGAGACGCTGCCCTGCGTGAGGGTCGCTATAAAAGTTGTTGTTATTACTTTGAGAAATTCATCCTTCGTGAAATCTTCTATGTAAGTGCAAGTTGCTGTTCTCTGCTTGGAAATATCTGCAATGCAGATTAGGTGCATTGAATTTTATACAATCATTTTATAATCATTAATTTTATAATCATTAAATCAGTTACACTAATAATCCTTCTAATAATAATAACAATCCTCGCATTTGACACAGCGCCTTATCACGTCTTCGAGACGTCTCAAAGTGCTTCACCGGATATACTGTAAAGTGGAGTGACCGTGTCTTATGTGGGCAAAACGCGGCAGCCAATTGCGCACAGCAGCGTCCCACAAACAGTGGTGGATTGTTACTCCTAAATAGAACAATAGAAATGGTTGTTTCTGTGCGCACATGAACAGGTTACTTTGCGGCACGGAGCAGTACAATGGTGAGATCACAAGCCCCTATAAAATCTTCAAAGCTGGCCTTTGCCATCAGTCCACTATTGAAACACTGGTAATTTAAGCGACAACACTGTCAGGGGAAACTTTATATCTTACAAGAAACCACACTTTGGTTGGGAAGCTTTATTGATCCAGGAAAAATTCCAAGTGCATTGATCTGCTTGCTGTTTAGAGGCACAGATATCCTATCAGGACGATGAGGTGTCAAGTCATAACTCGCAGGAGAAATCAGTGGAGTCCTGTAGCATAGCGGTTAGAGCCCTCGCCTCGCAAGCGAGAGGACCTGGGTTTGATTCCCAGGTGGAGGCAAAACCTTAGTTTCCTTACTCCACACACCTTTGTTTACCCAGCAGTAAGTAGGAACCTGATCGTTAGTCGAATGGCGGATCGTTTCCGGGGGTAATAATCCCTTCACTTTACAACGTATCCTGTGAAGCACTTTGAAACATCTCAGTAACATGTTAAGGCGCTATATCGAATGCAAGGATTATTATTCTTATTATCACAGCACCAAATCTTTGAACAACATTAACTTGCTAATAAATAGCGCCCTTCACGTGGGCAGCATCTTGGAGTGTTTAGAATGAAAGTGATTAGCTTTTTTTTAAATATAAGGAGGGTTATTAGAATATGGGCTGCCTCCCATACATGGTTGTCATAGCCAAGCTTCTAACAGAATACTTGAGGAAAAATAATATTAAAGGGTATTATTATTATTATCGTGCTAGAGCAGGGAATGGGATTAGATTAGAGAGCTCCAGTGGGGGAGCGAGCACCAGCACAGACACGACGGGAGAGACAGCAGGGAATGGGGTTAGAGCAGAGAGCTCCAGTGGGGGAGTGAACACCAGCACAGACAGAATGAGACGTCTCAAAGTGCTTCTCGGGATACATTGTAAAGTGGAGTGACTGTGTATTTAGTGAAATGTATTGTGAGAGCAATCTGTTCAAATTCCCTCACGAGAACCCCTGTGCTTTTATCTTGTGTAAATCTCTATGGTTCTGTGGACAGAATTAGTTATGCTATTGCTGTGCACAATTGTGTTTCACCCACAAAATATACAGTCAATTCACTGTATTGACTGAAAGCGAAATAAGGGAGGGAGGTTTTGAAAAAAGTTGGTGCCTTGTGTAAATAATAATCCTTGCATTTGATATAGCGCCTTATCATGTCTTCGAGACGCCTCAAAGCGCTTCACAGAATATAGAGTAAAGTGAATTGACTGTGTATTTTGTGGGCGAAACGTGGCAGCCAATTGCGCAAATTGTATTGTATTATTACTCTGCAATGTTTTGACATCAATTTGAAGGAGAGCATTGGGCCCCCAACTACAGTGAAAAACCCCAAATCTACTTTGTGGAAATGTCAAAATTTATTGTGAAAGGCAGTTTTTTAAAAAAATTTTGAAAGGATGTTCAATACACTTTACAGTATATTCTATGAAGCCTTTTGAAGAGCCTTAACATGATAAGGAGCTGTATCAAATGCAAGAATTATTATTATTATTACAGCCTTGATTCATCTGTGCTGTGTGTAAGGGAATCGGGGAGCGAGGCAGGGCGGATGTCTGCTTTGTAATAATATTGAGTAAATCCACAAATTTTGCCTGAATATGCAACATGTTTTTGTGCATTCCAAGCAAACAGTGAACAAATCACCATTCCTTGCTTCTCTGTTCCGCTTCAGCTCTGCTTTATAAGGTGCCATAATGACTATCTTTAGAACATTGTTTTACGGATGCTATATGAAAGCGTTGTTAATTGCAGGCAGTCGCTTATTGTGTCTTTAAAATTTTACCCCCGTTATAATAATGATTATCCTTACATTTGATATAGCGTCTTATCACATCTTCGAGATGTCTCAAAGAGCTTCACAGGATAAACTGTAAAGTGAATTGACTGTATATTTTGTGGGCGAAACGCGGCAGCCAGGAGTGATGGGGGGAAGAGTGCTGCATTCTCTGAGTTCCTGACAATGACTTTAAACCAACATCCCCTCTGCCTGTTCAAGTGGGCATTGAAGAACCTGGGACACTTTTATCAGAGTCTGAGTATGCTGGCCAGCAAACGATCATTCGCCCACAAAATACACAGTCAATTCACTTTACAGTATATTCTGTGAAGCGCTTTGGGACGTCTCAAAGACATGATAAGGCGCTGTGTCAAATGTAAGGAGTATTATTATTATATTCACCTCCTGTTTGATTGTGGAATTTTTCACCCACCAAATATACAGTTACTCCACTTTACAATATAAAAATAATAAAATAATCCTTGCATTTGATATAGCAGTTTATCACGTCATTGAGACATCTCAAAGCGCTTCATAGAATATACTTAAATTCTGTGTATTTTTTGTGGGCGATATGCGGCAGCCAATTGCCAATTGCAGTGTCCCACAAATAGTCGTGAATTGAGTGACCAAATCATCATTATTATTTTTATTTTTTTAAGGAATTATTACCCCTGGAAAGTGATCTGCCAATCGACTAACAACCGGGTTCCTGCTTGCTGCTAGGGAAACAGTAGCGTGTAGAGTAAGGAAACTTGCCTAAGGTTTCGCCCGTGAATCAAACCTGGGTCCTCTCGCTTGTGAGGCAAGTGTCCCAACCAATATGCTACAGGACTCCACAATTATCCTGTGAAGCACTTTGAGATGTCTGAACAACATCATAAAGCGCTATACCAAATGCAAGGATTATTATTATTATATATTTCTGTGCACCTATTGATTTCCAGGCTCGCATACACAATACACTTTACAGTGAAAAATATTGAGATGTTTCGACGATGTGATAAAGCATTACATCAAACACAAGGATGATTATTAAAATGCAAGGATTATTATTATCTTCCCTGACTGACAGTTCTGTTTTACTGTCAGGTTGAGAGGTTAAAAATGACTTTTTTTGTTGAAACAAAAACACAAAAAGAACTAATATGTCAGATTTTTTAAAATCTAAAATCAGCTTGTAAAATTACATCCTTATGTGAATGAGTGAGTAATCGCTCTCTCTCTATATATATAGTGATCTCTCGCTCTTTCTGTATGTATATATATCTTTGTATCTATCAGTTGTTAGTCAATTAACGGATTGCTTTCCGGGAGTAATAATTCCTTCAAAAAAAAGTAAATAAAATAGTAATGTGGTCACTCAGTCCTTGACAGTTTGTGGGACGCCGCTGTGCGCAATTGACTGCTGCATTTCACCCACAAAATATAGTGTCAATACCCTTTACGGTGTGTTCTGCAAAGCCCTTTGAGACGTCTCTCAGGTGTGATAAGGCGCTGTATCAAATGCCAGGATTATTATTATATAAATGCAAGTTGTTGTTGTCAATAAAATCTTGGCTGCGATTATTATTATTATTATCTATCTCCATCACACACACACACACACACACAGAGAGAGAGACCAACAGTTGGACAAGGATCCCAGTTGCATGCTCTTACCCCTTTCCTCTGGTTGCTGAGACAGAAGGTGCAGATGGGTCTGGGCTGGGACCCCTCCAGCAGCTCACTCTGACTGTAGACTGTGGCCAGACAGGGTTGACCATCCATGCACTCCTCTCCCACCAGCAAGATGTTGCCCAGGTGGGAGATGTAGCTGGATGCCAGGCGAAGGGTTTCGATTTTGGAAAGCTTCCTGTCTGCTGGCTCAGTGGGAATGAGAGTCCTGAGAGCACTGAAGGCTGTGTTGACACTGTGGGTCCTGTCTCTCTCTCTGGCGTTGGCAGCCTGTCTGTGTTTGACCAGCACTCCAGTCTTACTGTAAGTCACTTTCCTTCTCTTCCCTGAGCCATTGCAACACTCGAAGGACTGATCCGAACCATCGCTTTCACTCTTGTTGTCGTCGTCCTCTGAATGTAGACTGACATCGGGGTAGAAGTGACGATTTGCAATAGGTCTCAACATAGTGAAAGCCATCAGAGAGGTCCCAACAAAATCACTGGGGGATGTGACTCTGTCTCTGCTGTTCCCTGTGTCTCCTCCTCTCCTCACAACGCCAATAGTTGGAGCTTTCAGCAAATAACCCACACAGAGAGGGAGAGAAAAAGGAAGAGGGGAGATTGAGAGAAGGAGTGGGGAAGGGAATAAACTCCTGTGTTTAATTCAGATTCTTGCTAAAAAATAATAATAAAATGAGTGCAAATCTTAGCAACAAAACCTCCAATCATTCCCCAAACAGTGAGAAAGGGTTTCAACAACAATACATTTATAAGTGAAGTTTGGAGAGGAGGAGAGTTTGAATAGACACGTAACACCCACTCCTGAACCAATAAGGAAAAGCTATTTTTTTTTTTGCAATTCCCTTTGGGGACAGATCAGCCGTTTGTCCCCCAAGAAAATAATCAGATTAAATAAAAGGACCACAACAATTACTGTAAATAAATACATACATAAAAGTGCCTTGTGTGTGTGTGTGTGTGTGTGTCTGTTGTGTCTGTATGTCTGTGTGTGAGTGCATTACAACAACATGTACTTATTTTATTTTTATTATAAGAATAATAATCCTCGCATTTGATACAGCGCCTTATCGCGTCTTCGAGACGTCTCAAAGCGCTTCACAGAATATACTGTAAAGTGAATGGACTGTATATTTTGTGGGCGAAACGATTTATACGACATAAATACACGGATATATATACATATAAATATATGTATATATAGTGCCAACATGAGCAGAGAAGCCATGCCCTTGTTTTGCATTTGCACCTGGAATAACCCAAATTAAAATGAAGTAAAACACTCAATCGATTCCATCTCAAAATGCAGTCTGTCTGAAAAAAAGCACCTGACTTGTTTTAATACACACACAACACAATTACACAACAATAATAATAAAATACATGTAAAGTCCAATTGCTTTTTAAACGATAACTTCTGGGTTCTCGCTGCTGTAAAAAAAACCACAGGTTTTGGTTCCTGGGATTCCTTTGGCTAAGAATTTCCTAAAAAAAAACTGCTTTTTTTCTTTAACACACGAAGCTTTAATTATAACTTCTAACCATTTCCCCCAGCTCCCAATGTCTGATAAATAGTACAGCTGCGTTTCCTCTCCAGATACACTTTTCCCAAAACTTTTGCTGGTGTTATAGAAAACAGATCCCCCAAACACACACACACACACACACAATTTTTCTCAAATCTTTTTTTTATACACAGGATGACCAAAAAGTCGTGATTTCTACCCTATTATCTTTAAAAAAAAACACCAAAAAAAATCATAATTTCTTTAAGACTTACATTGTAATGGTATCACGACTTTTTGGTCATCCTGTATATAAAAAAGCTTGTTCTCTGCCCCCCCCACCACCCACCCCACTACACAACACACACTTTAGAGAATGAGAGGAAGAATAAATTAACAACAGAACCCACCAGCTTTTACACACCACACACAATTTTTCTCAAGTCCTTTCTTGTGTGGGTTATTTTGTATTTTTTAAAAAAAACTGACTCTTTATTCCCCCACTTTAGAAACGAGAGAGAGAATAAATTAACATCAGGACCCAACAAGTTTCACACACACACACACACACACACAGAAAACACACACACACCATAGAAAACACACACACACCATAGAAAACACACACACACCATAGAAAACACACACAAACCATAGAAAACACACACACACCATAGAAAACACACACAAACCATAGAAAACACACACACACCATAGAAAACACACACAAACCATAGAAAACACACACAAACCATAGAAAACACACAAAGAAACACACACACACAGAAAACACACACACACCATAGAAAACGCACACACAAACAAACACACGCACAGAAGTAAATTATTTTCAATATATATTTCCTAAGTTATTATCGTCAATAAAACAAAACTGTCTGTGTCCCCCTCCTGCCTGCAGACCTGTTTTGTTTTTAATGTGCGTTTTACAAACAAGGGGAGAAAGAGGGAGGAAGGTCTTAAACTACCAATTCTATATAATAGTAATAAAAATATACGGTATATTGACCAGGGTAACAGGGGAGGTAATTGGCTGTGTGCAATGTGTATTTTAGTATTAACTTCATCTGAACTAACGGTTCGATGAGTGACTTTTTTTCTGAGGTGGGAATATAATATACACATGTCCAGTTAGGGGGGAAACAGACATCTGGATGGACTTGTTGATCTGTGGCCTCACTCGGTTTCTGTTACTATATTAGTTAGTGCGGTGGGTGGAATGGGGGAGACTGACTTATACGTTATGTATGCATGTATGTTATTGTGTGTGTGTGTGTTATTTTGTGTGTGTGTTATTTTATGTGTGTATGTATGTGTGTGTGTGTATTTTATGTGTGTGTGTGTGTGTTATTTTGTGTGTGTGTATTTTATGTGTGTGTGTATTTTGTGTGTGTGTGTATTTTATGTGTGTGTGTATTTTATGTGTGTGTGTGTGTTATTTTATGTGTGTGTTATTGTGTTATTTTGTGTGTGTGTGTGTTATTTTATGTGTGTGTGTGTGTTATTTTATGTGTGTGTGTGTGTTATTTTGTGTGTGTGTGTATTTTATGTGTGTGTGTATTTTATGTGTGTGTGTGTGTTATTTTATGTGTGTGTGTTATTGTGTTATTTTGTGTGTGTGTGTGTGTTATTTTATGTGTGTGTGTGTGTTATTTTATATGTGTGTGTGTGTGTTATTTTGTGTGTGTGTTATTTTGTGTGTGTGTATTTTATGTGTGTGAGTATTTTATGTGTGTGTGTGTTATTTTATATGTGTGTGTGTGTTATTTTGTGTGTGTGTGTATTTTATGTGTGTAGGTGTGTGTATTTTATGTGTGTGTGTGTGTTGTGTGTGTGCATTGTGCACGTTGCGAGATGCCAATACGGTAACTTTGCTCTGTGTAAGTGCGGCACAGACTTGTCTGGCTTTTTGCGCACTTTTACAGGCAAGATTTATTAGCGAATCCCCAAAACAGGAGGCAGGGTTAGCCAGCCTGGTTCATCACATATCAAAACATCTTTTCTTTAATCCGTCTGAATAACTTTCAGTACATTAAATAACTTCATAGTGTCAGAGTTTGTGTTTGTGTGAGAGTTGGGAGGTGGTGGGGGGAGAGGGAGATATTTCAAATATGAACCTGTTGGGGGACACAATGTTGATTGATGTGGTAAATACACACACACACTCACACAGATTAAAACGATGTATGTACACATCGCCAAACATATATACAGTGTGACCACAAAATCGTGATAACTACCCTATGATCTAAAAAAAATCACTTACTTAAGACTTATTAGACATTGTAACAGTTAGCGTGTGTGAGAGGCACTATATAAATGCAAGTTGTTGTTGTTATCACGACTTTTTGGTCACCCTGAGTATATTTATATGTATATTTGGGCACATTCCATGCCTCGATTTGCGTGGGAGTGAGTAGGAACTCAGTTGTTGGGTTAGGGTTAAGTCAATTGACTGATCGCTTTCCGGGGGTAATAATCCCTCCAAAATAATAATTTGGTCACTCAATCCACGACTGCTTGTGGGACACTGCTGTGCGCAGTTGGTTGCCGTGTTTCGCCAACAAAATACAGTCAATTCACTTTACAGTGTATTCTGTGAAGTGCTTTGAGATGTCTCAACGATGTTGATAAGGCCCTGTATCAAATGAACACCCACAGTGTGCAGTGATACCAGGCAGAAGAAATGGGGTAACAACTAGGTGCAGTTAAGTCACAAGGCAATGCCTGCCTGAATTCTGTCACTAAGGGGTCAAATGGATTTATTTCTGATATGAAAGGGTGTCTAATCTCTTGGAGTCCTGATGAAATTAAACCAGAGATTAAATGAGATTTTAATACCCCGGAACTTTAAGGTAGATTGCTGTCTGGTATCATTTACACTCCCTACTGTTCATTTCTCTAATGTAACCAGGCGCTAGTGTGCTTATTGCAGTATTAAGGCTGTCTGGAGAGCTCTATTACTGTCAGGCGTAGTTTGTAATACGGGGAAATTGCTCTTTAAACCCCTTTTTGGAGACAGCTTTTCCCGTGATTTAGGAAATGGTGCATTTCTGTATATCTGTATCCTGTCGAGTTCTGTAGTGTATAGCTTAGAGCGCTCGCCTCGTAGGCGAGAGAACCCAGATGAGACGAAACCTCAGGCAAGTTTCCTTACACGCCTCTGTTTACCCAGCAGTAAGTAGGAACCTGTGCAGTGCCTTATATCACAGATACAACACATGTACATATGGGAGTGCCAAACAGTACAGTATTTTGTGACTTGATTCCCCCCCACACCCCGTACATCTGCGGATGCCTGAAATTCCGCCTGGTCTTAGCCTGCGAGGCTTATTTTCCCTCTTAATTCTGAAAACGAGATTTCTTTGGTGTGCCGGGTGTCTGACTCATGCGGAAACTCATCACTGTGTTTAATAGTATCTAAACCAAACTGAGATTCCCAGGCATCCCACTGACACATTGGAGGTTCCAGAGAAATTTTTTTGGATTAGAATGTGCACTCTCTCCCTGCTTACCTAATTCCAGAAAGTATTAGGTGCAGGTTGATAAGAACCAAGGCTTGGGGTTGCCCAGAGTATGCAATGGGGTAACTGCTGTAGTCTAACCAGCTAAAACTGCATAGGTTGCCACTGATAGCACAATCTGGCAAGCTTTCCCGCTGCTTGTAATAATAAATCGGTCGCTCAATCCACGACTGTTTGTGGGACACATCTGTACGCAATTGGCCGCTGTGTTTCGTCCACAAAATACACAATCACTTCACAGTATATCCTATGAAGTGCTTAGAGATGTCTCGAAGATGTGATAAAGCGCTATATCAAATGCAAAGATTATTATTATTATTATTGTCCAGCTAGGACCACCTGACCTATTAGAGCTTTGGCTTGCAGGGTTAACAGGAGGCGAGTGGGAGGATTCCCTGCCCCCAGTGATTGTACAAGATCTGCAGGCTAAGACTAGGTAAACATTGGAGACTCTGGATGCTTTAGACAGAGTCCTATCGCAGCTGTTCTCTAAATAGAATCATAGAATTATACAGCACAGAAGGAGGCCATTCGGCCCATCGTGTCTGTGCCAACTCTTTGAAAAGAGCTTCCAAATCAACCCCACTTCCCCGCGCTCTCCCCATAGCCCTGCAAACTTGTCCTCCCCAAATAATTAAATGGTGTAAGTTTGGAAATCATACAACATAATAACATGGCACTCTTTAAACATCAATATAATAATAAATAGCAATAACATTCCTTGCATTGGATATAGCTCCTTATAACATCATTGCGACATCTCAAAGCGCTTCACAGAATATATTGTAAAGTGAATTGATCGTATATTTTGTGGGCGAAACGCGGCAGCCAATTCCTCACAGCAGTGTCCCACAAAGAGTCATGGATTGAGTGAGTGACCAAATTATTGTGTTGTTGGGGGGGGGTGGAGAGGGATTATTTTATTTCTGGATGTAAAATGCAAATATTTACATTTCAGGGTGCATGCTCTCTCTCTCTCTTTCATTGTTATTTTTCGTGTGTGTTTGTGTGTGTGCCGGGGTGGGGAGGGGGTGGTGGGGAGGAGGAGGTGGGTGTTTGAGAGAGATGGGAGGTTAAGTGTCAAAAAAAAGCCTTGATGGTTTTATTGCAAGTTTCTGACACCCCCTGTGAGCGCTGTATTTGTTTGCTTTGGCTGGCTTTAGTAGATGTCGAATGCAAAGCAGTTTAATAGGAAACCACAGGTGCGTGTTATAACCATCTCCAGAGCAAAAGCGACAAGATTAAATGAATTTCAGAACTCCACTGGGAAAGAGAAAAGCGATGCTCTGATTGCCTTCTTAATACTAATTTTCGTTCCCTTCTTCTAAGTAATTTTTTTCTTGCATTGTTTCCGATCTGCAATCCTTTCACTGTAAGTTGTTTGAAACAAAACACATAGTTAGTGGTGATGAGAGCAGGGCGATGCTGGAGTTGGGTAAATATTTATTGGTTCAAAATGACCAGGTTTGTATTTGTTGTTTCATGTGTGTGTGCGCTGCGTTTCTCAAAATAAGAACTTGTGCTCTCAGTTACATCCCGTTTATTTGTGCGCAGATGGGGGTTTTTTTGGCTGTCGTTTGATTTGCATGTGAAAATAAAATGAAACTTAAATTTAACAAATAGACACAGGCACACAGACATACAGAGATACACGTAGCACTCACACACACACACACACAGAGATACACATAACACTCACACACAGACATACAGAGATAGACATAGCACTCACACACATACAGACATAAAGATTCACATAGCACTCACACACATAGACATAGACAGAGACACACTCACACATACATAGAGACACACACACACAGAGATAGACAGAGAGAGACACAGCAGACACACCCATGTAGAGACACACCTACAGACACACACATATATATATGCACACACACACACACACGGATACAGTCACAGTATTTGCTATTTTGGTGAAATTCATATGAAACTTGTTAGGAAAGAAACATCCCCTCAATCTGGTGCTGTATTAAGGAGAGCTGGTTGGCTATTAGCAAAGAACAAATATGCATGGAGTCTGCCATTACGATGGAATTCTTCTTCATGATATTTTAATTGTACATCTGGAAATGTGCAGCTGTTGGCAGCCTCCTCCAACCATTTGGCTGATCCGAAACCTACAGGTTCTCACTAGGTTATGTTAAGTGCCCAGTAAATAGCTAACATAACAGCAGACCCATACATACCATTGTGAGCCACATGATTTTTTGGGGTAAGGAGAAGTTGGGGGGCGCGGGGGGGGGTGGGATATTGGAAAAGAGAAGGGGCTTTCTCTCTCCCAGTGTCCTGGCCGATAATCCTCTCGATAATAATAATAATCCTTGCATTTTTGATACAGCGCCTTATCACCTCTTCGAGATGTCTCAAAGCACTTCACAGAATTTACGGTAAAGTAAATTCACTGTATATTATGTGGGCAAAATGCAGCAGCCAATTGCACACAGCAGCGTTCACAAACAGTGGTGGACTGAAGTGATCAATTTTTTTTTGAAGGAATTATTACCCCAAGAAAAGCAATTTGCCAATCGACTAACAGCCGGGTTCCAATTTACTGCGAGGTAAGCAGAGGCGTGTGGAGTAACATTTCGCCCTGCCAGGAATCGAACCCAGGTCTCTCACTTGCGAGGCGAGTTCTCTAACCACTGAGCTATAGGACTCTACAAATTGGTCACTCAATCCACGACTGTTTGTGGGACGCTGACTGACAGTTTGTTAGTAAATTGACAAAACTGACTGCCGCTTTTCACTCACAAAATACACAGTCACTGCATTTCACAATGTATCCTGTGAAGCGCTTTGAGACATCTCGATAAAGTGAAAAGGTGCTATATCAAATGCAAGGATTATTATTATTATTATACAGTTTCTGTTTAGACGGTGAGATAGGGGATGCACATGGAATGTACCCCTACCTTCAGAAAGATATCTCCTCTTATAGAGGACCTTATACACGTACAGACACTCTGAACCTTTTCAGAGGGAATTAGGCAAATATTTGAAAAATAAAAAGAGAAAAGGGTGTGGTGAGAGGTATGCGAGGGGGGAGGGAAGGGTAGTTGTGGGGTAATGGAAGGCAAGGGTGTGGGACTAAAGGGAGAGCTCTTACAGAGAGTCGGATTGGATGGAAACGATAGGCTGAATGGCTTCCGACTGTGCTGTACAATTCTATGACTTACATACACGATATTTACAATAGTTTTGTCAATTTACTAACAAAGCCAAGTGCAACTGAAGTTGGCCCCAAAGGAGGAAATATCAGTCTAACACCTAACACAGAGTACTGGGAACCTGCCTCCCTCTTTTAGAAGCAAATTAACGCACTGCTGCTGGCAACACATTATAATAATCCTTGCATTTGATATAGTGCCTTTCAAGTTGTTGAGACGTCTCAAAGCGCTTCACAGAATATATCTTAAGTGAATTGACTGTATACTTTGTGGGCGAAACTCGGTTTCCTAACACAACACGGCTTACATTTTTGTCTGTAAGTCTGATTAATAATTAAATGATGCTATTGATAAACAGAGTCCTTAAAAAGACAATAACCCCTACATTCGAAATTGGGACTTTCATGTCGGGAGGATGTCTCGAAGAGGGTCACAAGATTTGCTGTGAGCATTCTGTAGGCAGTGCACGACAGCTGATTTGCACATAGCAACGTCCCATGAACAGCCATGGGGGTTGGTTGAATAAAGTGTGTGGGAAGCAGATGGTAAGAAGGGAGATATGCCACCGACATGTGGAAACTTATGTCTGAGGACGACCTTATACAGGGTGACCAAAACTTTGTGATACCGTTACAATGTCTAATAAGTCTTAAAGTCATCCTTAAGGCATTATTTTTAAACAGTAGTTTATTTCATTGAATAAGAACATAATAATAATAATCCTTGCATTTGATACAGCGCTTTTCACGTCGGGAGGACGTCCCAAAGCGCTTCACAGAACACACTGTAAAATGAATTGACTGTATGTTTGTGGGCAAACGCGGCAGCCAATTGCGCACAGCAATGTCCCACAAACAGTCGTAGATTGAAAATGACCAATTTATTATTGTTTTTGGTTTTGAAAGTCTTACCCAGTGTCCTACCCATATAAGCAATTTAATACATACAAAGTCTGCACTTTTGATTTGTATGCACCAAACATTCTCTTTGAAGAAATAAAGTAATTATTATTAAAACAAATGTTATCACAAATTTTTGGTCACCCTGTGTATAGTGACAGGTTGACCACTGTGAGCCTTGCAAGTGAGAGGACCCGGGTTCGATTCCCGGGCGGGGTGAAACCTTAGTTTCCCACTAAACGCCTCTGTTTACCCAGCAGCAAGTAGGAACCCAGTTGTTAGTCGATTGGCGGAGCCCTTTCCGGGGGTAATAATCCCTCCAATAAAAAATTAGGGGGAAATCACTCAATCCCACCCTTTGCAGGACGCTGCTGTGCGCAATTGGCTGCTGCGTTGCACCCACAAAATACAGTCAATCCACTTTACAGTATATTCTGTGAAGCGCTTTGAGACATCTCAACGATGTGAAAAGGTGCTGTATCAAATGCAAGGATTACTTGAAGTTCGATTGGTTTCATTGAGACAAGAAAAGGGAGGATTAATGGCCTCGAAAAGGTTAAAGCACGAGCAAAAGTTTCTCTCTCATGGCTCACAGTGGTCAACGCTGTCAGGAACAAGGCAAACCCTTGAAACGTTCTCTTAAACAATATTATTCCTGTGAGTATTCCACATTTCCACTGCTTCCATCTGATCCAAAAAGTCAGTCCACAGGGGTAACTTGCTGCTAACAGTNAAAAAAATGTTCTTATAAATTACTTCCTTCTAAAAAATGTTTGGTCTTCCCTTAAAGGAGAAGGTCATGCTTCGAGCAACTTAACAAGACTGTTATATCCCCTCCACTTCTGAGAAGTGCTTTAAGGTTATTTCATTTGAAGTCGCTCCTGTCTGCTCCTGACTGATGCTTGCCTTTTGACAACTCTAGATATGGGGAGAGGGACAAGGGAGATGCTGAGAAGGTCCCATCAATTTTTGTCCTGCAATGAGGACCGCTTTGTCGGTGGATGGGAATGTGTAGCTGCAACATTTCGCCCCCAAAATATACAGTCAATTACTTAACGTTATATCTTGTGAAGCATTTTGAAAGGTCTCAAGAACGTGAAAAGGCGCTGTATCAAATGCAAGGATTATTATTATCATTAATAAACATATTTTAAAAGCTCATTTTAATTTATTTTCTCTCCAAGTTCATTATTTTGCTCCCCACCCCGCTCGCACCTTCCTTAATGCGGAGTGTCTCCCCCCACTTCTCCACGCTCAGCAACCCCTGTGATTATAGGAGGTGCTCACTGATCAGCTATTTCCTCCAACCCTACACTGTCTTCACCGGCTCCTTTGTCAAGCATAGAATTATTTGGCTTAGAACTCAGAATGACACACAGAGTGTAGGATTCTTTTTTAACTTTGTATATCAATTTAAATGTGTGGAGTGCCGTAGCGTAACGGTTAGTGCTCTCACCTCGCAAGCGAGTGGACCCGGGTTCAATTCCCGCGCAGAGCAAAACCGTAGGCACGTTTCCTCACCCAGTTGGTAGTCACCTTCCGGGGGTAATAATCCCTCAAAAAAATTTGGGTCATTCAATCCACGACTGTAGTGCTTTGCCCACAAAATACAGTCAATTCACTTTACGGTTATATCCTGTGAAGAGCTTTGAGTCATCTTAACAATATGATAAAGCATATATCAAATGCAAGGATTATTATTATTATTATCATTGCAGTGAAGATGTAACACTGAAGGAGTTGAGAGTAAAGTGGTTTATAGTCACTTAAATGGTTAGTGGTTAATGGTGACTTTTCCCTCCCCTTGTTGCTCTCTCTCTTACACCCTGTGTCTTTCTGTCTCTCAGGGTTAGATCTGATTACACACAGCCCCAGATCCAGCACCTGGATACACACAAATAACCATCCGTCTTCCTCACTGTCAACGCAGCTTAGGCTCTGACAGGTCTCTACAGGGTGATCTGGGCCCTGAGAACCCAGCGAGACGAGCAGCAGGACACACCAGCCCAGGACAGTCCCCATCAAACCCACCCCAACCCCAACGGGCAAAAGGCCAGACCAGAGCTCCTACCCCAGAGACAAAAGGCAAGACAGAAAGAGGTGGTCCGAACTCATTGCCATCCGTTCGAGGGGGAATAAATAATAATAATCTTTGCATTTGATACAGCGCATTATCACGTCTTCGAGACGTCTCAATGCTCTCCACAGGATATCGTGTAAAGCGAATGGACTGCATATTTTGTGGGCGAAACTGAGAAATATGGACAGGCTCAGTTTAATAGTGCCCCAGGGAACAGAGATGGAAAGGGTCAGGGATGGAAGGGCCGAGTGTGCATCCAATCTCTTCTCCGCAGGCTTGTCCCGGGATTGCTCCCACACTCACTGTCTGCACCTGGGCTCTATTTGCAGCTGCCGGAGTGCTGCTGCTCCCAGCCTCTGCTTCCCATTCCATCCCAAACCATTTCCCAAGCCTCTCCTCTGTGTCCTGCCCTGCCCTGTCCCAAATTCCATGCAGCCTTAAGTCCGTCCTCTTGAAATTTTAACGTTGAGCAAAATAACAATTTCGCACGCAAAGTACGCAGTCAATCCACTTTACAGTGCATCCTGTGACTTGCTTTGAGACGTGTTGACGACATGATAAGGCACCGTATCAAACGCAAGGAGTATAATAAAAAACAAATGCTTGTTTCTGATATAATCCCCCCCCCACCCGATAAAATTGGTCGCTCAACTCATGGCTGTTTGTGGGACATCGCTCTGTGTAAATTGGCTGCCGTGTTTCACCCACAAAACATACACTTTGCACCCTGTGAAGTGCCTTTGAGGCGCTAAGACGGTGTTGATCAGGCGCTGTGTCAAGCGTGTGGATTGTTATTATTATATAAAATACATCCCTCGATTGGCCAACATTCCTTGTGTTCTCACGGGGACCTTAAGGAAGAAACCGTAGTGAGAAAAGACCATTGAAATCATACACTGTGATTGTTTTCCAAGTGTGTGTGTGTGCTGTCGTAAAACCAATCCTCCTTCCTGCTGTACCTGGACGGAAAATATGATACAACCACCTGACACTGCCAAAGCTCCCGTCTGGGAAACGTTACATTATTCAGACTAACTTAGCATCAAAATGTGTTTTGATCATATTTCTCAAAGCTTAATATTTGCAGTTTAATTCCAGGGATATTTCATCCCCCTATTCACTCCTCTCTCACTCCCAGCCTCCCGCCCACCATACACACCCTTCACCCAGAACCTTACTGCACGGACGGAAGCCATTCTTTATCTGAAACAGATACGTCCCTGCACCTCAAACACAGTAATATAATAATAATAATCCTTGCATTTGATACAGCACCTTTATCATGGCATTGAGATGTGTCAAAGAGCTTCACAGGATATACTGTAAAGTGGACAAACACAACACAGTGGACTGAGTAAACCAGATACCTCTGCTCCTGACGTGCTGGCTGTGTGATGCTCAATATGGGATCCCACAGGGCCAGTTGACCCATTAGTATCTTATAAAATCCTACTGCCTTAATGCCTTTCACAAGCCACTGGCAATTAAACAGGCAGATAGCAATTGGTAAAGGATTTTGTCTGCTTGTTTCCCAATTAATATAACTTAGCTGGGAAACAGGTGTGTGATTTATTAGGTAAGGGAAGCTTCCCTTGTAGAGGCATGGACTTTGTGTGTCCGATTTACACAGTGTCCGATAAATTTAGTTGTGCCTATCTCTGCTGTTATCTTGTGTGTCAATGGCAAATGATGGAGTCAGAGACACATTCTCCAGAGTGACTGTTGTCTTAGCTAACAAAGGAGAAATGCTCTCTGTTGCCGTGTGCGAGGCTGATATTACACACAGAGCTCACAATGCGCACTCCCCAGGAAGCGCTCCCTCCTCCACGTCAGAAGGTTGTGGGCTCGAGCCCTCACTTCAGGACTTTGAGCTCACACTTTAAGCTGACACTCCAGCGCATTTGCAAGAATAATAATAATCCTTGCATTTATACAGCACCTTATCACATCTCAAAGCACTTCCCAGTATATACTATAAAGTGGAGTGATTGTGTATTTTGTGGGTCACAAACAGTCGTGGATTGAGTGACCAAAGTTTTTTGGTGTGCGGGGGGAAATTACCCTCGACAACACGAAAAGGAGCTGGGTCAAGTGCGGGGATTATAATTATTTGTAAACGGGTGCGGCAACCAATTGGCGCATGTACGCAGTTCACCGACACACACAGAGGAGCTCACACACAGGATAGGTTGTGCTGCAGTCAATGACTGACTGTGTGTAACTGGGGGTAATCTTTGTCAGCGCAGTGTGACTGGGCTCACCCAGGCCTCCTCAGGAAGTGTCCGCTCACCCGGCTAATAACAGGGCTTGTTTGTTGATGGGGTTAGTGACCAGTTTGCCGGGAGAGTGGTAGTTAAGAGGTAGGTGGGTAAATAAACAGACAGCAGATGAGGCAGCTGATGGATGTTTGTCTGGACACATTGAGCTACTTGCTGGGAAAACAGCCTCGTAAACAGGCAAATGGTTTCCAGACCCCAAGGTTTAGAGCAGCGCCTAGCGCCGCCAACACATGTCACCTCAGAGAGCACAGGCAAACCTCGACCTGCTAAGTAAAGACTTGCATTTATGCAGGGCCTTTCGCCCTCGAATAAACGTCTCAACCCGGCAGGCTATTTATACCCAATGATGGACCAACAAACAGCCTAAGCGAAGTGAAAGACCAATTTTATCGAGACATAATAATAATCCTGGCATTTGACACAGCGCCTTATCACGTTGTTGAGACGGCTCAAAAAGGGCTTCAAACATATACTGCGTGGAGGGCGCGAAATAAGTGCAAGTTGTTGTTGCAAGATACACGCAGCAGTATCCCCACAAACAGTCGTGGATTGAGTGACCACATTTTTTTCTTTCATGTTCTTCCTTTCATGTAGGTGGATCTGACTGCTGTACAAAGCAGTTCCCGCCCCCCACCTCCTCACCCTTTACAGACCTTCACTTAAAACTGCATCAGCCCCTCTCACAGTAAAGCTCTGCTGGTGGCTGATGGATGGATGGTGGAGCTGTGATGTTTGATCCCCAGAGGTAGTGACCGGGTTCCCAGCTGGTGGACATTACACGCTCCCTGTGTGGTGTGGGGCAGATCAGGTTCCTCCAGAGCTGCACCTTCCAAAGGGCCGGGCTCCGCCACCACACTGAGTGTATCACAAGCTCTCAGCCAATCTTTATGATAACAACCACGACCCTCGCACTTCACACAGCGTCGAGGGGTCTCAAAGCTTTTCCTGTGTAGCGTAGTCACTGCCTAGTTTGTTAGGCGAACGCAGCAGCCAATTTCCCCACAGCAAACGTCCAACAAACAGTCATGAAGTTTTTTTTGAGAGATTATTACCCACGGAAAACAATCCGCTAATCGATTAACAACCGGGTTCCTACTTAATGCTAAGTAAACAGAGACGTATGGAGTAAGGAAACTTGCGTAAGGTTTTGCCGCTGACTGGGGTCCTCTCGCTTGCGAGGCGAGCGCTCTAACCACTACACCATGGGAATCCGCAATTTTGTTGACCTGCTTACTCATTCCCTTCTCTCCTCGCGGGGAAAAAAATTCTATGGATTAGGAAGAAGCTGTCCAGGTGGCATTGGATTTCTCCTTTAAGAGCAGAGCTGATTTTTAATGCTTTTGTTTTTCATTCCAGCTGTAATAAAATTGTCAAAAATTGGTCACTAATTGCATAATTACTTAATTAATCCTTTTCATGGGTTGTTAACTTACATCCTCAAGGGCAGAGGTAACTCCCTGTGAACACATGGTTTACACATGGCACATAATACACACGCCTTATGCATGGTTTATACGCAGTGCATAATACTGTACACACGTTTACACATCGTGCAAACATGGCGTGTTACACCCACGTGTTTCAAATGGGTTTAAACGTGTCGCTTAAAGCACCTGTTTCATATGATTTGCTTATAATGTGGGGTGCATAATGGATAGAGCACTCGCCTTTTATGCGAGGACCCAGGTTCGATTACCCGAGTGGGTCAGGGCGAAACCTGAGCCAAGTTTCCTCACTCCACATACCTCTGTTTACCTAGCAGTGAGAAGAAACCCTCTTGTTAGTCGATTGGCGGATCGCTTTCCGGGGGTAATAATGCCTTCAAAAAGTAAATAATTAAAAATAATAATAATTTGGTCGCTCAATCCACGACTGTTTGTGGGGACACTGCTGTGCGCAATTGGCTGCCGCGTTTCGCCAACGAAATACAGTCAATCCACTTTACAGTATAGTCTGTGAAGCGCTTTGAGACGTCTCAACGACGTGATAAGGCGCTGTATCAAACACAAGGATTGTTATTACTATTATCAACTAAGAAAACACGCAACTCCTGCCAGGGTCAGGGTCGTTGTGGGCCTGATTTAAGCTGATAACAGTTTTACACTTGTTTTTCTCTATAACAACAGAGGATATGGACCCTCTCCCCTCTCCCCCACCGCTGGTCACACCCACGCACACACACACACCTTCACATTAAAATGTCCAGTAGCCAAGGTTTCCATTGTGATGGTCGCTGGGCCGGGGAGCGGCCAAGACAGCTTGGTGCCGTCCACAATTAGGAGCTGGTGACTTCCTCCCTTGGCTATTGTAACGAGCTGCTGGCTGGGAAGCCTCTCTCTCTCTCACTCTCTCCTCTCGCTCACTCTCTCTCTCCTCGCCCCTCGGCCCTACATCACCAGGTTGGCTTCCCCGAGCACAGCCACGGGGAAACTTGCCTTTAATAATAATAGTATTATTACTCTTTACATTTGATACAGCACCTGATTGAGATGCCTCAAAGCGCTTCACGGGATCCACTGCAAAGTGGAGTGACTGTTTTTGTGGGCGAAACATGGCAGCCAATTGCGCAGTCGTGGATTGATTGAACACATTTTTTTAAGGGGTTATTACCCCCGAAAACAATTTGCCAACTGGGTTCCTACTTACTGGATAAACAGAGGCGTGTGTGTGGAGTAAGGAAACTTGCCTAAGGTTCCACCCTGCCCGGGAATTGAACCCAGGTCCTCTCGCTTGTGAGGCGAGCGCTCTAACCAATGGAACAATAGTCAGGCAGCGAGGAGTAAGGCAATGGGGACACCTCCCTCTGTGACCCTGGGGAATGTGACCCTCAGATTCAGGGCACAGAGCTGCTGTCATTTGTTTTTTTTGGAAAGGTAAACTTTTGTTCAATTATATATTGAAAAAAAATTCCAGTGAATGAGAAGCGAATAGGTCTCTCACAGGATCAGCCGTTGAGCTGCTAAACAGGAAGCTCTCTTTCCCCCTCGTGCTTTGACACCGTGATTTTTTACAGTGCTTGTGGGACGTCCCAGAGGGTGAAATCCCATTAGCTTGTTTTCATGGCTTCCTCACGGGGAGGAGAGATACCTCAGATTAGCCCAAAGTAGAACAAACGGACAATTCGCAGTTGTAATTACCCTGGTCTGTTCAGCTACACCCAGCCCTGTACAGGAGCATAGATATATATATGTGTGTGTGGCTCCCATTTTGGGAATTCATGACCTGTCGATTGACCTCAAATCTACGCACTGATTCCCACCATTGTATTGCAGAGGAGGCCCCTCGGCAATTATTTAGTAATTTATACAAAGCATGTTATTTCCTTGAATCAGCCTGGTGTCAGCCCAGCTCTCAGTCGCTTGCCCTCTCGCCCACCTCTGTCTCAGAAAGTGATGGGGGTACATGGGGCTCGCAGCCCAGGAAGAGTGGGGAAAATGGGTAGGGTCAGCCCGGCTCAGTTGGTAACACTCTCACCCCATGTTAGAAGGTTGAGAGTTCAATGATGATGATGATGATGATGATAATTGTTATGGTGTGGAATACACTGCCTGAAAGGGTGGGAAACAGATTCGATAAAAACTTGCAAAAGGGAATTGGATAGATACTTGAAAAGGATGAAAAAAAGGATATGGGGAAAGAGTAGGGGAGTGGGCCTGATTGGGTAACTCTTCCAAAGAACTGGCACAGGTACAATATAATAATAATAATAATAATAATAATAATAATAATAATAATCCTTGCATTTGATATAGCGCTTTTCACGTCGGGAGGACGTCCCAAAGCGCTTCATAGAACATACTGCAAAGTGAATTGACTGTATATTTGTGGGCGAACGTGGCAGCCAATTGCGCACAGCAATGTCCCACAAACAGTCGTAGATTGAAAATGACCAATTTATTATTGTTTTTGGTTTTTGAAGGGATTATTATTAGGCTCTGTGTGGAGTAAGGAAACTTGCCCAAGGTTTCGCCCTCTGCCTGGAATTGAACTCAGGTCTCTCACTTGCAAAGCGAGTGCTCTAACCACTGAGCTACAGGACTCCACTGAATGGAGTGAATGGCCTCCTTCTGTGCTATAATATTCTATGATTCGATACATTAGGACTTGGAACTCATATAGTCCATGCTGGCACTTCAATGCATAGCTAGGGATGCCCAGCATTGAGGAGGTCCATCGTACGGATGAGATGTTAAACCGAGGTCCCTTCTGCCTAATAATCAACATCCAATAAATAATAATAATTTGGTCACTCAATCCAAGACTGTTCGTAGGACACTGCTGTGCGCAATTGGCTGCCGCTTTACGTCCACAAAATATACAGTCACTCCACTTTACAACATGTCCCATGAAGCGCTTTGAAATGTCTTATCGACGTGATAAGGCACTGTATCAAATGAAGGATTATTATTATTTTAAGTTCTTGAAAAAAGAATGAACATATGAAAAGGAAAAAGATTACAGAGTAAACCTCATATAAATTGTATCAGTTGGGGCCGTATATTTAATATGACTTATGCAAAGTATGAGTTATGTCAATCTTGCATAGATTATATACTCTTGAATGGGATGTTGGCAGATGTACAATTTTGGCCAGACTTACGCGAGTTTTACTGTATAAAAGGGGGAAGGGAGTGGGAGGGGAAAGTT
This sequence comes from Callorhinchus milii, assembly GCF_018977255.1. Taxonomy (NCBI): domain Eukaryota; kingdom Metazoa; phylum Chordata; class Chondrichthyes; order Chimaeriformes; family Callorhinchidae; genus Callorhinchus; species Callorhinchus milii. The sequence goes on from NW_024704759.1 coordinate 1,868,940, forward strand.
AAGGGACTAAACGGGAGAGCTGGTAGAGTAGGCATGGGCACAATGGGCCGAATGACCTCCTTCTGGGCTTGGAAGAGCTTTAGGATCGTGGCTCCTCAGTGACATCATCGTCCTGACATCTCATCAGGAAGATTAAGTCAGTGGTTCCTCAGGATGTGCTCCTGTGAATTCTGACTGAGTTACTGACATTATTGAGCCAGCCACAGACCTTCAGGCTACATAAAGGGAGTTGGCAAAATCCCCAGTAAAAGTTCACGACTTCTCTCTCTCTCTTTCCCTGATTTCCCCTGTCGATGTGATTTTCCGTTGAATTCAGTCAGAGCCCAGCCGCTATGTTTACCGCGACACCAGTGAACTGCCGTCTGATTGTTTCAGAGGAAGTTTTGGAAACTGAGGTGGGAAGAGTGGGAGAGGGCGGAGAGTGGCAGAGGAGAAGGGGAGAGAGAGTGGAAAAAAGAGAGGGAATGGTAGGGAGAATGGTAGAGAGAGTGAATGAGGGAGGATAAAATAGAGAATGAAAAAGAGAGGCAGAGATGATAGTGGAAGAGAGAAAGGAATAGAAAGTGGAAATAAAAGAGAGTGAATGAGAGAGTGGAAGAGAGAGAGAGAGTGAAGGAGGGAGAGAGTGTGGAAAGGAGAGAGAGAATGGGAGAGAGAGAAAATGGGGGAGTGGAAATGAGAGAGAGAGAATGGGAGAGCATGTGGAAAATAAAGAGAGTATGCGAGTGAGAGTGGAAAAGAGAGTGAGAGAGAGAATGGGAGAGAGCATGAAAGAGAGTGGGAGAGAAGAGAGAGTGGTAGAGAGAGAATGTGAAATGATGGGACGAGGTGATGGACAAACACTTGCGTCAACACTCCCCTGGTGAGAATACGGGGAACTCAGTTTCCCAACAAAAAAAAAGGATCGAAAACAAATTGCCAAACGCAAGGAGCAGGAGGAGGCCATTCAGCCCATCAGCCTGTTCCGCTAATTTATTATTAGAACATGGTGGACCATCCTTGACTGTCCTGTGCCTTGGGACGTCCTCCTGACGTGAATGGCGCTATATACATGTAATTTGTTGTTTAATCTCATTTCTCCACAATGCCCCTCACCCTCTTCCCGATGGGTGGGTGGGGGGTGGGGGGTGGAGAGGGAAATTCCAAAACTTTCCGATGGGTGAGACGAGACATGTGTGGGCCACGGACCCTTCTTGTATCCCAGTGACCGGCGTCGCAGGGACACCCACCGTCGTGGCGTAGAGTTCACTGTCGGAATCCACCCCCCAACCCTCTCTCTCTCTTTCCTCCCCAGCGGCACATTGCATTGCAGGTTGGTCTCAATCCCTGGAGTCATTAAAAGGCATTGTTGTTGTTGTTGTTAAGGGGGATGTACGACTCTTTTTTTAAATAGGGACAACTTTTAAAATAACCTGCGCTGTGTGCTTTGTGCCCTCCACCAGCACGCACTCTCTCCCCAGCCAGAACACGCCTCGATTTTGTTTCACATCAACATCTGCGAATGTGATTTTCCATCTAAACACTGATGCTAAAGCTTCCTGCTCCCTCCCCGACCTGCTTTCTACGCGCACACGTAAAGGCACACACACTCACACCTCAACTCACATACACAGAAACACACGCACGTATACACGCGCACAAACATATACAAGCACACACACACAAGTGCACACACACACACACACACACACACGTACACGCACAACAAATTACGTTTCACCTTTCACGTTGGGAGGAAGTCCCCAGGCGCTGGGACACATATAAACACACTCACCACAACAACCATATACAAGCGCGCACACATGCGCACACACACACACACACGTACACATACACGCGCGCACTCATACAGACAGACACTCATACACAAAACAAAGTTTCGCATGAATTGCATTTACATAGCGTATTTTACGTCGGGAGTATTCAAGTCTCACAGTGTTTAACTGTAAAGTGTAGTGACTGTGTAGTGTAGCAGCAGCCAATTTGAGTGCAGCCACATCCCCACCAAACAGGAGCCTATTTTTAAGAGTAATTACACGATCGTAGGTATGTCCGACTGCACCCAGACGACCACAATGCTCGTAGGTGTCACCCGAAGTCAAAAAAACAGCCTCAACAATGGGCTCAATCGCTCAACCTTGAGCCTCAGGAGAGACAGAGACGTGCAACGTGGCCAGGGATCAGGGCTGGAAATTGGAAGCTGGTGATTCCCATGATCACGTAACCTCACTCACATCCTGTTGCAAAGCTCCAGCAACTGGCTGGGGCCACGCAGTTATGGTTGGGCTCAAAACCCTCTCTCAATGGCATTGAGTCTCTTCAGCTATACATCAGTCCATTTTGCAGCCCTCCGACCCCACTCACGCTGCCCCTCATGCACTCACCTCGCCCCCAGCACCCACTCCCCCCAATCTCCTGCAACCCCCACCCAACCAACGTTTGTATTATGTGGAGTCCCAAAGCCTTGTGGTTAGCGTTTTGTTAAAGATTAACCGGCTTCCAAATTAAATAAGATACAGCGCCTTATCACCTCATTGAGAGGTCTCAAAGTGCTTCACAGGATACATGTAAAGTGGAGTGACTGTGTATTTTGTGGGAGAAGCTCGGCAGCCAATTGCGCACAGCAGTGTCCCTACAAACAGTCGTGGACTGAGTTTTTTTGGGGGTGGAGGCTTATTACCCCCGAAAAGTGATCTGCCAATTGACTGAAAATGGGTTCCTACTGCCAGGTAAACAGAGGTGTGTAGAGTAAGGAAACTTGCCTAAGGTTTTGGCTGCTCGTGAATTGAACGCAGGTCCTCTCGTTTGTGGGGCAAGTGCTCTAACTGTTGTGCTGTCCCCAATGCCAAGGCACCTGCACCGTGATCTCTACCCACTCCAACCTCCATCCAACCCACACCCTTCCCCGCCTCCACCCCACCATACTGTCTAGACTCGCAGATGAAAGTGAGTAAGCGTTTGTGGAACCCAATCCCAGGATGAGTCAGAGGGGAAAATATTGTTGGGGCGGGCGGGAAGGGGGGGGGGGGGGGGGAGGGAGGAGGTGGGGGGGAAGGTCTCTGAGTCCACAATAACATTCCATCGCAGTGAGGTGATCTGTGGTTGCTGCCTGTGGCATCTGGTTTCCTTGCTTAAATGCTGTGGGTTAAAGCTCCTGGATTTAGGTAATAACACTCATTTTATACAGGTCCTTTCGCGACTCATCTCTGTGTTTAATATTAAGTGGGGGAAGGAGGATGGAAAGAAGATGCGGTGGTGAGGGGCTGGGGGTGGGGGGAATCGCGTCTGACCCAAATGTTTTATTGAGTAGTGCTCAGTAGCTGGGAAAGGTTTGAGGCAACGCGCCAATACATCTTGGAAGAATTTTCACTCAGGATTGAGTACAGGAGTGGGACAGGATCAGCACTGCCCAGCCATAACATCAATAAGAAAACCTGGGAACCGGGAGAGAGCGAAAGGAAAAAAAATACGCTCCATCTGTTGATTATGTGTCAATTTTGAGACGTCTCAAACAAAGCGTTTCACAGGATATATGTGTCAGCCTGGCTCACTGGTAGCACTCTCACCTCCGAGTCAGAAGGTTGTAGATTCACGTCAGGACTTGGAATCACACAGTCTAAGCTGACTCTCCAGTGCAGTGCTGGGGGGGGTGGGGGGGGGGGGGAGAGGTTACATTGTTGGCGGTGTCGTCCTTCGGATGAGATGTTAAGCCAAGGTTCCGTCGGTTCAGGTGGCCGTTAAAAGATCCTGCGGCGCTTCTCGAAAAGAGAAGGGAGGATCTCTCCCGGTGACCTGGCCGACAGTCTACCAGAATAAGATTGGTCCTTAATAATATGGAGTCCTGCAGCTCAGTGGTTAGAGCACTCGCTTTGCAAGTGAGAGATCTGGGTTCGATTCCCGGCAGAGGGCGAAACCTTGGGCAAGTTTCCTTACTCCATACACCCAATAATAATCCCTCCAAAAAAACAAAACAATAATAAATTGGTCATTTTTAATTCATGACTGTTTGTGGGACATTGCTGTGCGCAATTGGCTGCCGCGTTGGCCCACAAATATACGGTCAATTCACTTTAGTGTGTTCTGTGAAGCGCTTTGGGACGTCCTCCCGACGTGAAAAGCGCTATATCAAATGCAAGGATTATTATTATTATTATTATTGGTCATTTATCCTTTGTGGGACGCTGCTGCGTGCAATTGACTGCCGCCTTTCACCAACAAAAGTCAATCCACTTTACAGTGTACTCTGTGAAGCGCTTTGAGATGTCTCAAGGATGTGATAGGGCGCGATATCAAATGCAAAGATTATTATTAATTACCTATGCAGAGGTTGGTTGGGATAAGACGCAAAAAAAACCTTCCAAAGTTCCGCAAGTGTTTTTATACCGTATGAAAACATTGGAGCGTCATCTAGTGGTGGAATGGACACATTTCCAGAGGGTGTTGAAGATGACCCGAATCCTCACCCACCCTCCCAAGTACTAACCACAAATTGCACCTATACGCATCGGAAGATTTCTGTGGAGTCTTATTTTGTCTGGAGTCCCGTCAGGTGTAATTGCAGGCAGCACACTCGTATTGTGGGCGGGAGGAGAGAAAGAGAGAAAATGGGAACAGAGAGAGGAAGGAAAGAAGGGGAGAGAGAGAAAGGGGGAACAGGAAGAGAGAGAAGAGAGAGACAGAAATGAGGGGGATGGAGAGAGAAAGGAAAGTCCACACTGGCAATTTATTCAAATCGACATGTTTTGCAGTCTATTTGGTCAAAAAAAATTCCAAAAAAATACAAAAATTACATTTGTATAGCGTCTTTCATGTTGGGAGTACGTTCCAGGGCACTGGACAGTCAGGGATTTGGACCCGAGCTGGGGGTTGGGATCAGGGAGAGTGGCCAAAGGGCGGTCAAAGAGGAGGGTCTTGAGATGTGCCTTGAAGGAGGCAAGGGAGGGAGCGAGGTGAAGGGAACATGGGATGGAGTTCCAAAGGTTGGGGACAGAGAGGCTGAAGGCCAGATTGTTGATGGTGGGGCAGGCCGGAGCCTGCTGAGTGGAGGGAGCGGACAGATTGATACGTGGTCACTCAATCCCCGACTGTTTGTGGGATAGTGCTGTGCACAATTGGCTGGCATGTTTGCCCCACAAAATACACAATCCACTTTGAGACTTTTCAACAGCGTGATAAGGCGTTATATCAAATGCAAGCATTATTATTATTATTATTTTCTTGCAGGCACCAGGGCATTAAACCAGCACAGAGAGGGCAGCTGCCCTCCCAGGAACTCCGAAAATGTCTGGCTTCGCATCCATCCGCTCCCTTGATCCATCTGTCTATTGATACACATTCGACATTCAAAAATTTTACAGCGAAAAATGATATAAACAACAGGACAAAAAAAACTTTTAATTGAAATTGCATCGTGATTCTTCCCTTCGGAGTTTGAAATTGACCGGGGATGGATCGGACTATTCAAATAAATTAGATAAATATTTGAAGAGAAACAATATGTGGGGAGAGAGCAGGGGAATGGAATTAGAGTAGAGAGCTCCAGTGTGGGGGGTGGGGGGAGCGAGTACCAGCATGGACACGATGGGTGGGTGGGGGGGGGAGCAGGGGGAGAGCAAGTGATGGGGTGAGATAAAC